>NC_050577.1:185792161-186093123 GCF_011100635.1 Trichosurus vulpecula | reverse complement strand
GGGCCTGTGCTGTTTGGGGATGGCCTAAATCTAAGAGAAGTTGTAGGCATGCATCTATGTGGTATAGGCACTTTACTATATATTTTTTTCCTTTTATTGATTCTTCTCAAAAGAGTAAAACACTGTATATAATTTCCAAGAATGACTACTTGTTCCCAAAGGGAGCAAAGTTAAGTAACTAAAAATTAATGGAATATAGGTGGTTTAGGGTGGAAATAGGGTTTCCGGAAGACAAGGGCTCAGAGCTAAGCTGATTGGGGGTGATCGATTCTAACCATACCCCATAATGCAAGGCCTTTCAGAAAAGTGAATAGGAAGTATTGCATTCTCTGAAAACAACAGAAGGGTTGAAATTTCCTCAAGACTCTCCCTCAGTGGAGTTGAATACAAAATTACCTGAGTGAGCATGAGGCTTGCCCAGTGTTAAGCCTTTTTTTATTTAAAGGGGACCAAGATAATACCTAGCAAAATCACCTTTTATTAAATAAGTTTTATAGAATCACTGAAATTGGCACTGAACACACCTGAGCCTCTCATTTTACAAACTATATAAGCATAGCCCACAGAAATTGGATGATTTTTGTAATGTCACTTAAGATAGGAGATGAGCAAGAAACCTGATCACTGGTCCTCTAGGCCATATAATTTCCTCTGTTCCAAGATGTCCCTTCCAAATACTCATTCTTGGGTTACTTTTTGGACCTAGAATTAATGGGAAAGAGGAGCTCCTATTTCCATACTAGTTCCGAATTTATCTGACTGATTGATTCAGGTACTGTACTTTATTTTTAGTATCTGTGGTTGTTACTTGATTCAATTTGGTTTTTTTTTATTTTTCTCTGAAGTGAGATTATGCTATTACTTTTTAAATAACTGAATTGGTGCTAGCTCAGACATGTCATCCTTCATGCAATTCCCAGGTACTAAATAAAGTTGGTTCAAAGTGGAACCAGAATGGAAAGTTAGCATTAAATTGAAACTTTTAAAATAATAAAGCACAGTGGGTATGGGAGGGGTGGGGATTCTCAATAGGAAAATTGCTATTTATTGGGTAAGCCACATTGTATTGTCTTGGTCAGAATATGACTCTATTTCATCTAGGAAGTTAATAGTATTAACTAGTATGTTTTAACTTGGTTTTTTTTTGCTATAAAATTTCTGATAATGAAAATAATGACATCTCCCTTAGCTGCAAGAAGAAGAGATAATAATATTTTACAATTTCAAATTTTAAAATTTTGTGATTCTAGATCAGTGGGAGATAGTAGAAAATAGTCTGTTTTTCTAACAGGGAAACAGAACCCCTGGGTTTGGATAAAGACAAGTTATCTATCTGATCTTGAGCAAATCACTTAATCTCTATGGGTTGTCATTTCCTCATCTGTAATACTAAAATAAATATAAAGGTCCCTTCTACCTCTAAATCCACAAGCCTATTACTTGACATTAATCTAATATGTTAAACCGCCTCCCAACAAAACAAAGAATACAAGTATGATTGATTTAGCAACTTTCAAGTCTGTTATTTTTTGAGGAGTGTTCCTTCCTGCTTTTTTCTCCTCCTTCTTTCTTTTTTCCCTTCATCAAATATTTCTCTGTGTTTATTACATCTAGGGCTCTGTGTGAGATATTGGGGGAGTTAGAAAGATAAGTGATGAGGTCTACCTTTATCTCCGTAGAATTTCCTTCCTTCCTTCTTTCTTTCTTCTTTCCTTTCTACCTTCCTTTTTCCCTTCCTTTCTTTCCACCTTTTTCCTTTCTTCCTTCTTTACTTTCTTTATTCCTTCTTTCCTTCCTTTCTTTGTTCCTTCTTTCCTTTTTCTCTCCATCAAATATTTCTCTATGCTTACCACATCTGCGGCATTGCATGAGGCATCAGGGGAGAAAAAAAATATAAGTGATGGGGTCTATACTTTCAGTTCTGTAGAAACAAATATCATTCAGCTACTTTCTTTCCACATCAAACATATGCATATACTGAAATTTTTATTTCAAAAGGCAAATAGATGGTCCTTAGTAGTATGATTACATTCAGGTATTTTTTGTTTTCCTAAATCCTTCCATTTCTGTGAGTAAACAGATCCTTAGAGCATATGGGGTTGAACTAAAAGAAGTTGTGGTCTATTCAACATTATTTAGACTTTTTTTAACTATTGATATATTTGAGTTCTGGATAATGTTTTACCATGAACAAAATTATTTTAATGAGATTGTTGAAATATTTGAATGGTATTGTTTTGTTCTGTTGTTGGGTTTTTTTAATTATAGTCCTTTTTTGACTCCTACTTCTAAATTAACTGAACTATTAAAAAATGAGGACAAGCTGTTTCCAAAAAAGAATCTTTCAATCCTTCTAAATTTCAAAGGCTGACATATTTAAGAACAAACTGCATATGTTTATTCAGTTGTCAGAGAGAGGTCCTCCAAGATCCTTTTTTCTTTGCATAACTCACTTTTATAAATGTTTTGACTTCTCAAGAACTTTCCATGTCCAGCTAAGAGAGTTGTTAACGTCCCTGCCTCTCTCATGCCTCAAGATCTCTTCCCCCAATTTATTTTTGCAGAAATCTTCTGACAATTTTAGTTTACCTAGTGCATGTCACAGGGAGATATCATTACTAACTACTGAGCACCAAGGATGTACTGTGCTACTCTTTGTGTTAGAAAATGAAATACTGTCAGAAGAAAAACCGGATATTATATATTAGGATGTATATCTTTTAGTAGATAATAGCATAGTACCTGGTAGAATATATTATTGTTGTTGTTGTTTTAAAACTTGGTCTCCCTTTACTATCTAGGTAGGAAATGCATCACCCACAGGTTCAAACTCAATAAATAGAAGTTTTAATCTGCTCAGTTTTTTTCAAATCAATAAACATTTGTGAAGCACCTACTATGTGCCAAACAGGCCTGGTACTTCTATCACGATCTTCTGAGCTTGTGGATGGCCCAGGCTGACTATTAGCAGCATCTACCAATCTTCTGGCCAGCACTCTCAATCTTGTGCTTGTGGGGCATTTCAACTGACTATAACAGTTCCCTTTGAATGTCATCTATAGCCTAATTATTCAGTCATGTCTGACTCTTTGTAACCCAATTTAGGGTTTTCTAGGCAAAGATATTAGAGTGTTTTGATATTTCCTTCTCCAGCTCATTTTACAGATGAGGAAATGGAAGCAAACAGGGTAAAGTGACTTGCCCAGGGTCACACAGCTAGGAAGTGTCTGAGGTTAGATTTGAACTCAGGAAGATGAGTCTTCCTGACTCCAGGCCCAGTACTCCATCCACTGTAACACCTAGCTGCCTATTAGTTAGGAAAGGGCTGTCTCTGGGATCAAACTCCTCCTTTGTCTGAACCATTAACCATGTGAAACATGAGTACAGGACAAACTAGAATGAGTTCCTTTACTCTCTAGTGGGTCCCAATATTCAGTTTCTCATCTGCATCACCCCCTCCTTAGCTATCCTGTCAGTCTCTCTGAAACTACTTAAAAGGTTCTTCTTCTATCTAGATGACTCTCCATTCCTATTTGTCACAACTTATTAAGGAGATCTGATTTAAAAAAAAAACAGCTTGCGATGAATGTTTTTGCATGTTCCCAACCATTATCTGAGCTACTTTATGGACTGCTAAGTCACTCAATCTATCAACTATTTGGTACTTAATGAATTCTGTGTTTACACACCAAGTTTTGTTCAGAATTCTACGACCTTGTTAACATATTGACAACAAAGGCCTCATATTGTTGCTTGTTTCTCAATCAGGAAGTTTAAAAAAAGCATTTCTTAAGTGGCCGTATTTACAGGCACCTTGCTAAATGCTGGGCATATAAAGAACGGCAAAAAACAGTGTCTAGCCTAGAGAGGAGTTAACATTCTAATGGAAGAAACAACATGTAAATAACGAGGTATACACAAGCTATACACAGAGTAGATGGAAGGGAAGAATGACTAAATGCTGGAGTGGGGAAGACTAGGTTACATCAAAGACCTCTTGAGATAAAGCTATCAACAAGTAATAGGCCCTCCTTTACCTGATTTCCTAGACAAGCCACATACTGCTTGTGACTTTTTTTGTCTTCTCTTATCTACTGAAACTCCAAAGCACATCAGTAAGTAAATGTGGCCCCTGCCCAAAACTAAATAAATAGGAGTTAGAGTGTCTGGCATTATTTCTTCCTGAACTATATTTGTGCACTAGAAATGCCACATATTGACTTGTGCCCAGGTCTCAAGGTCTCTAGTGAGCTCAGCCATGTGTGATGGAAACGTTCAGTACGCCACCATCTCTCTAGGTGGTAATGTGTGATTCTAACTTCTTGATTCCTGCTATAATCAATATGACCTGAAATAGTTAATTCTCAAAGTCTCTACTCTAGCTAAAGTAGATCCAGGCAAGGATTTCATATACAGGTAAATCTTCTCCCATAACACTAACAATTATAGAGTATTTTTGTCTCCTGGTTAGATATGTCTTTGCAAATGAGATGAAATGGTCATCGTGCATAAAATACAATACACAGGAATACAAAAGAAACCAATTATATTGAAATATAGCTATTATTTTTTTAAAGTTCATGGACCTCCAGGTTAAGAACCCCTATACGAGGCACTAATCCTTCTCAGTCATATCCAATAATTTTGTTCTAGAGAAACAGCATTATTATCCTTATTCACATTGTAGAAATGACTTGGTGCTCTGGGTAATGATGCATTTGTAGCCAGGAATCTATTTTTTTTTAAATTTTACCTCAAATATAGATTTACTATATGACCATATATAAAATACTTACCATTTTTCAGCTTCAGCTTCCTCATGTAGAAAATGAAAATAAAAATACCTGGAGTATCCACCACACAAGATTATAGTGAGGCTTAGATACTATAATTATATGAAGCACTTAGCAAAACTCTAAGTACTATATGAATGTCAGCTATTAATATATTGGCATTTTCTTCTGCTGTAAGTTCTGTATAACATGTTCAGATAATGTAAGAGAAACAAAAGTTCTATGTTTTTGATGTTTTCTAATTCTGGTTTGACGTAAGGGCTTTTAGCTGCAAAAAATTCTCATGGCTTGAATAGCTTTTTAACTAAGTGCTAAAAAAAATCTAAAGGAAATCTTGCTGTGCGTGTTCCAAATTTTGACATTTCTGGTTCATTTAAATTTGATCTATGTTTCTTTTGATTTTCAATTTTTTGAAGTTGTTTTCCTTATAGAAAACGGCATTTATAGCACTGTATGCATTTTTTCTATTATTGTAAAAAGGCTTAGACTAAGCAATTGGGCATATATAATTTTTTCAACTAAATAGAATTCCAACTAAGATTTGCCTTCATATCAAAAAGAATCACAGGACTCAAGGCTAGGAAAAACATTAGAAATTAGTCCTTGGAACTATTAAGCCTGGGTATCCCAAAGAGTTTAAAAAGGCAGGGGGGAAGGTCCTATATATACAAAAATATAGCAACCCTTTTGTGGTGGCAAAGAACTGGAAATTTAAGAGATGTCCATCAATTAGGGAATGGCTGAACATGTTGTGGTGTAAGTTTGTGATGCAATATCATTGTATTATAAGAAATAATGAGCGGGATGATTTCGGAAAACATCTGGAAAAACTTACATGAACTGATGGAAAATTAAGTGAACGTAACCAAGAGAATATTTTACACAGTAACAGCAATATTGTATGATGATCAACTGTGAATGACTTAGCCAGTCTCAGCAATACAATGATCCAAAAAAATTGTGAAGGACTTATGATGAAAAATGCTATCCATCTCCAGAGAAAGAGCTGGTGAAGTCTGAAAGCAGATCAAAGCATACTTTTTTACTTTCTTTGTTTTTCTTGGGGTTTTTTTTGTCTTTTTTGTTCTGTGTTCTCTTTTGCAACATAGCTAATAAGGAAATATGTTTTGTATGACTCCATATGCATAATCTATATCAAATTGCTTGACTTCTAAAGGAGGATAGGAGGGAAGGGGGGAACTTGGAAGTCAAAAATTGTTTTAAAAAACATGTTAAAATTGTTTTTACATGTAACTGAGGAAAAATAAAAACTTTTTTAATAAAAGAAGAAAGAAATTAGCTCTTTCTTGAAATGATACATATTAGAAAATTGAAATCTAGAGATGTGAAGTGATTGACACAGGTAGCAATTAGGAAAGCCAAGATTCAGAGAGGATCTGAGCATTGTTTCTCTCATTCCAAAACCAACAATGTTTCCACTATATTACATATGAAGAGGTAGAAGAAATATGAGAGAGAGAGAGACAGAAAGAGAAGCCAATAGAGGGAAAGAGGAGAGAGAGAGAGAGAGAGAGAGAGAGAGAGAGAGAGAGAGAGAAACAGAAAGAGAGAGAGAGAGAGAGAGAGAGAGAGAGAGAGAGAGAGAGAGAGAGAGAGAGAGGGAGGGAAGAAGGAGAGAAGAGACAACAATAAACTAAGCAATGCAAAAGATGCATTTTGCTTCCTGGCATTTAAAATATTACTCTTGCCAATCTCACCCTAGAGATCATGAGTTGTAAGTTCATGGAAAATGTAAATGTGGATGTGGAAAGAGAGGGAAAGGGGTCAATGATCTCTTTATTTACCCTGCTCTCCAAACTTCAAAACTCAAGGAGGACAGAAATAGTAGTTTTGTTGACCAGTTCTAGCAGTCCACCTTGTTGTTCAGTCATTTTTTCAGTCATGTCCAACTCTTTGTGACCCCATTTGGAATTTTCTTGGCAAAGATACTAAAATAGTTTGCCATCTCCTTTTCCAGTTCATTTTACAGATGAGGAACCTGAGGCAAACAGGGTTAAGTGACTTGCTCAGGGTCGCACACCTAGTAAATATCTGAAGCCAGATTTGAACTCAGAAATATGAGCCTTCTTGACTCCAAGGCCAGCACTCTATCCATTGCACCACCTAGCTACCCTCGTGTGTTTATAGGTATGTATTTATTCCTTTGACTTTGGAGCCAAAGAGAAAACACAGCAGCCTAGGCACTTTCTGTAGCAAACCAGAGGGTTGGAGAACCACTAAAAATCGAAATTTTTCCACAGACCCTGACCTGGAAAAGCTATCCAAGTGCATACTTCACTCATTTCTCTATGTTTCTATTCTTCCTGTCCATACCAGGAGTTGTCATTTCAAATACCTCAATAAACCCACATTGCTTATAACCCATCACTATACCATAGACAAGTGATATTATTCTGGGATTTTACTCAATTTTCTTTGGAAACTTGGATTTTGGGGGTGCTTTATGTTTTAAGTTGCTCTCTTACCATTTTTTCCTCACCATATATAACAGAACTTTTTTCTAATGTGTCCTCAGAATAGATAAGACTGAGTTTCTCCAGCAGCATACACCCTTGCTAATCCTTACAGGGATCTCATGTTTAGATTACCAAAAATCAAATTAAGGTTCATATTTTATTACTGAACAATAAGAATTTAAGTGCTCACTATATGTCAGGCACTGTGGAAGTGGCATTTGGTATTTCTCTTTGTTTCATGGAGTGTAATGGCCAAAACATTCATAACTAATTAGCAAACCTACTGGCAATGAATCTGTCCATACTTAACATAACAGCAGTGTAAGGGAAGTAACACAAATATGATGATCCTCTCATCACTATTCTTTAAATAGATGAGCAAATTGAGGATCAGAATGATTCAGTCACTTTCTCAGAATCACACAGCTAGCAAATGGTAGAGCCTAGAGTTGAATCCAGCTTTTACGCCTTTAAATCTCCTTCTCCTTCCAAAGCACTATACAGTCTCTAAAATGAGTCAGAATGTCCATTACTACCCTCAGAGTAAGGCAAAAATAGGAAGTAGGAAAATTTTGCCTTTGATGCCTTCCCACCTCTCCACTTCCATTATTTTAATATTATTTGTCTAATCCCTCCTCTAATACCAACTAGACAATCAATGGCCTTGTGAAGCCTTCTGTGGCACTGCAATCAGGATTTCCTTCCCCAGATTATGTCTCATATGAAAATATTCTCTCTCCCTCTTCCTCTTGAAATTCCAATTCCCTCTGTACTCTTCTGTCAACCAGTATTCACAGAGAAAAGTGATTTAATAAATGATATATGCTATTACCTTGAATAAATGATGCATGCTAATCTATTAACTTCATCTAGTGTATATGCATTTTGTTTCATTTAATTTTCATTTAGATATTTTGTTTCTACATCAACAATATTTCTCAATATATTCCTTTCCCTTCAGTCTCAATGATCCATCCCTTATAATGAATACTTTTTAAAAGGGTGGCAGTAGGAGGGGAGAATGGGGAAGTTCAGCAAAATCAACCACTAACTGATGTAACAACCAAGTCCAAAATTATATATTCCCATACTACCCCATCACCACAAAGTAGGGAGGGAAGTGAATTCTCACATATCTTCGTTGGGGCTAAGCTTGGTCATTATAATTCCAGTTTTAATTATTTTAGTGGTGGTGGTAGTGATGATGATAATGATGTTGGTGATGATGAAGATGATGATGATGATGATATTTTTAATTATATTGAGCTATATCATTCTGGTTCTACTCATTTCACTTTGCATCACTTCATATGTCTTCCCATGCTTCTCTATAGTCATCAGAGAGATTGCTTCTTATAATATAGTGATACTCCTTTTCGTTCATGAAGCACAACTTGTTTAGTTTATACTTCAACTGATGGAAATCTGCTTTGTCTCTTGTTCTTTGTTAGGACAGGAAGTGTTACTATGCCAATTTTGGTGTATGTGAAGTATTTTTGGTTTTTGTCTTTTTATGATTGCCCTCCTTGGAGCACATACCTAGAAGTGGAAACTTTGGTTTTATTGGTAGGAGAGTTTTACTCACCTTCCCATCATCATTTTAAATTGCTTTCCAGAATAGTTGGACTAATTCAGAGGTCTATCACTAGTATGGTAGAGCGCCTTTCTTTCTACAACCAATTTGATATTGACTAGTGTCAATTTGTCAATATTGTCAATTTGACAATTGACTATTGCCATACTTTGTTACTTTTGCCAATTTTCAGGGTATAAGATGAAACCTCAGAGTTGTTTCAATTTGCTTGTCTCCTGTTATTAGAGATTTTGAGCATATTTTGGCCTGGTTGTTAATAGTTTTCAATTCTCCTTTGAAAACTGTTTAGTAATGTCCTTTCACCACATCTATTAGGGGAATGGCTTTTGGTCTTGGATATTTGTATTTCAACAGAGAAAATTTCTTAACCCAAAACAGTGAATCTCAAATAATGGAATTTCAATTAATATGGAAGGCTGTTAGGAAAAAATTATATATATACATATATTATATATATTCATATACATATATATTACTATAACTATATAAATACATACATACATAACTCCATAGTTCTATATACATATCTAATTATATAGACAAATACCCATATAATTACATAATTTTAAAAATTTTCTCCCCTGTGGTATTTACCTATTCACCTCACCCTAATCAGTTAGTCAATAAACATTTATTTAGTATCTGCTATGTCCCAGGCACTGTGGTAATCTCTGAGAATACAAAGAGAGACAAAGGACAATCTTTGATCCCAAGGAATTCACAGTCTAATGGGGAAGACAGTATGCAAACAAATAAACAATCTGTATATAATATAATAGTAAATAATCAATACAGAGAAGTCACAAGCATTAAGAGATTGGGGAAAACCTTCCCATGGAAGGTTGGGTTTTAGTTTGAAGTTGAAGGAAGCCAGGGAATCCAGGAGATGGAGATGAAGAGCAAAAGCATTCAAGGAACACAGTGACAATAATCCTAGTTTAGTCTGTGTTAGTGACAAAGCTAAGTAAAGAGCAATGGCACCTATAATGATATGGTGGCAGAAATAACAATGAACTGACCTGCCCACAGTCCAGGTTGGGCAGGGGGTGAAGAAGGAGGAGTGCATTAGATGAAGAAGATTACCCTGCCCTTCATTACTCTTTCAACATATATACACAAACATGACTAATGTGGAAATGTGTATACATATGTGTGTGTATGAGTGTGTGCGTGTGTGTGTGTCATACACACACAAAAACATGAGCATATACATTTGGGGAGGAGAGAGGATTTCCCAGTGTCCCTTATAACATTCCATATAAACTAGTGTCTGTTCTTTGACAATATAAAATTGTCCTGACTATTCTAATTAATCACCTGAATAGCAATCAGAACGCTTAGCTCTTATATTCAAATATGTGATTTATTTTCTCTAAGCATATGACTATCATTTATCTATCTGGTGTCCATTTCACCATTATATCAAAGGAACTGCCTATTCCTCTGGGATTTCATGATGGAAGGTTCAACCTGTACAGAATATTGTGAAGTCCATTTTAGATAGAAGTCTCTGAAGATATGCCAATGATATATTCCTGTAGTCTTTTACAGTGAGATGAAATAATCAGTGAATTTAGAAGACTTTTGTTCAAAAATTTTATGCAAAATGAAAGGCTATATTTTATGCCACTGTAAGGCATACTGAAACATGAAATTACCAATTAGTCTTAACAAATAGCCATCTATCGTATCTTTAATATTACTTAAACTATCCAGATCCTTTGGTATATACTGAATAATACAGTAGCTACAATTATCACCATTTTACACACTAGGAAACTGAGGCACAGAGAATTTAAGTGATTTGTCCACAAGGTCACATAACAAGGACATTTTTGAAGTAGAGATTGAACCAAGGTCTTCTCAACTTCAAGGTGGGTAGTTGTTTTTTTCTCTTCCCTTCTTTGAGCGTTTGGGTGAAATACTCACTTCCAGGATCTGTTTTGTTTGATAGACTGGCTCATCAAAGAATGAGAAAGAGCTTTGGGAGACATTGATTTGATTTCTAAAATTATACTGTGTTTTCTTATGCTTTTGGTAGTGGTGAGGAAAAGATCTTGTCTCTAGCCCTCTCTCTAATGAAAAACAAAGCCTGTCTAGAACTTTAAAATAAAAGAAATATATCATCACTTAACATGATGCACTAGCACTTTGAGGGAAGTAGAAAACACATTTTGACCAGTGAAAAATGAAAAGATATCACAACAGTGACTGTCTTTGGAGTAAGTCTACCAGATATATTCACTGATCTTGACAAGATGTCAAATATTCAGCATATCTTGCTCTAGCTTAGTAGTTTGAAATTGTTCAAGTGAAGAGCCCTAATGAACATGTCGACTCCCTTTTTAAGTTGGGGCAGCATGTACTAGAACTTTCATGCTGACATAGCAAAATTCTATAATCTAAATTGTTTTCCTCCAGGTAAAATTGGCCATCTTTTCAGAACCTGTTGCCCAGTCTGTTAACACAAGCTGTTGACTGAAAGGCTTATAAAATAATACAATGAACAGAACAATTTCTAAATTTTTTTATATTTGAGACAGATACAATTGCATGAAGACATCACACAGAGAACAATCTAATCAGAGAGCTATATGCAAGAGAGTCAAGCCTATATTCTCCTGTGCAAATCATTCTGGTACAGTGAATCATTCAGAGAAAAGGGAAGGCCTGTCCTTCATAGGGTCTGTCTTTTGTGCACAGGCAATGGTTCCAGACCAGCCCCAATGAGGAGAGAACAGCAGACCTGAGGATCATCTGAGGGAAAAATGTTTGCTTTCCTCATTTCAGTAAGTTGTGCCAAGTCCCTGATCACCTTGCCCTAGTTTCAGCCACGTTAGTGGTATAGCCAACTTAAAAGCAATAAAACTAAAATGGTGTGATGACAGCAATAGCAATGGACTTGCCTTCAGTCCAGTTTGGGAAAGGGGTGGAGGACAGCATTGGGTGCACTGAGTGCATTGCAAGGAGATTTCTTTGTCACTCATTATTCACTAAATAATTATTTATTGAATGTCAACTAGCCATTTTTCTAGCAACATGATAACCTTCTCAAGATAAGCTGAGATCGATCATCTGAAATCTTGTCATTATTCTGTTTAATTCAGCTATAGATACTCAACACTTTCCAATTCCCTCAGCCTCCTCTCTATTTGGAGTTAATGAGCACTTAAATCCCTCCCAATGCTTTCCTTTATTGAGGGCTGGACCTGAATTCATCTAACTTTCCATTTTCCATCAGCAGATCTGCTTGGTTTAAACTCCAAGGAATATGATACCCACCCCCCCCATACCTCTTCCCCTCCCCACTTTCCAGCATCCTTTTGTGTACTGTCTTCTCTCATTAGATTGTATGTCCCTTAAGGTCAAGGAATTTTTTTTTTCTTATTTGTATCTCTAGCACTTAGCACCAGTGTCTAGCAACTAGTAAGCACCTAATAAATATCTACAGAATTGAACTGAACTACATACACAACACCATGTTCAGCACTAATGAATGTTTAAAAGAAACATTTGAGTGTTAATTACTGTAGTTAAGAAGTATTGTAGTCTCTTAAGGTGCCATGATGTGAGGATATACAGTCTGTTCCTCAAATCTATAAGTTTAGAAAATCAACTTTATCAGCTAACCCAGGCACTTGGTGTCTCTTTGATGGCATCCTAGAAGCTCAAAGTTGATAGAAAATTCAGAGGTTACAAAAGTCAATTTCCTATAACATTCAGGATGTACATATATGTGTGTATATACATACATACATACGTATATATATATACAGAGAGAGAGAGAATCCTTATCAAAGATGTGATACACTACAAAGAGCATTTGGTTTGGAGTTAGAAGATGTGGCTTTAAATCTAGGATCTCCTACTTAGCGTGTGACCTTGGATATTCCACTTTACCATTTGGGACACCCATATATGCAAAATGAAAGTTTATGCAAGATAACCCAGCTCCCTACAGTTTTAAAATTCCCTAAGTGAATTTTGTAACCTCTCTTTGAACATTGTTAATGACAAGGAGATGAGGAGGCCCATTCCTTCTTTGAACAATTCTGGTTATTAGAACATGTACCTCATCATGAGCCAAAATTTGTCTCTTTTTAACTTACACTCATTGGCACTAGTTCTGCCCTCTGGAGGGATATATAGTTTAGTCCAATTCCATTTTAACATGATTACTCTTCATAGCATTCATGATTCAGTGTTCTGCAAATTTGGGTATTTTATGTATTATACACTAAAATTTTAGCATTTTATGTATTATATGAGGGCAGCTATATGGCATAATGGATAAAACACTGGCCTTGGAGTCAAGAAGAAGTGAGTTCAAATGCAGCCTCAGACGCTTACTAACTGTGTGACCCTGGGCCAGTTACTTAACCCTGTTTACCTTAATTTCCTTGTTTGTAAAATGATCTGGAGAAGGAAATGACAAACCGTTCCTGGATCTTTGCCAAGAAAACCCATGAAAAATATACTAGCATATAATTATGTATAGTCATTTTTGGTAATTCTTTTTTTCTGCTTGTTTTGCTTTCAGCTTGTTCCCTGTTTATTTTGGTAATTTTTATTTTCTTCCTCTTCTTTTTGATTAGGTTCTGTAAAAGTTTACAAATCTTGCAAGTCCTTCCGAGAACAACTTTTTGTTTTGTTTTGTTTTGTTTGTCTTTTCCAGCAGTTCTCATAGTCCAGGAACACCTGGGATGTATCTAAAATCAAAACAATTTTTATCAGAGTGCTAAGGGGCAGCTAGATGATGCAGTGGGTAGAGCAATGGACTTGAAGTCAGAAAGACCCAAGTTCAAATGAGGCCTCAGATACTTACTCAGACACAGTTTACTCCGGGAGAGTCATCTAACTTCTCAGTCTGTTTCCTCATCTATAAAATGAGGATTATAATAGTACCTGCCTCCCAGGATTGTTGTGCATACCAAATGAGTTATATTTGTAAAGCACTTGGCACAGTGCCTGGCACATAGTTGATGCTGTACAAATGCTAGCTATTGTTATTGCTAAGGTGTTTTGATTTCTAATGTGATAAATATAAATAGATACAATCTATATAAGCAAAAGCTCTTTCAGGTCTTAATAATTTCTAAGAGTATAAAGGGGTCTGAAGGCCAAAAAGTTTGAAAATTACTGATCATTTCTGTATTTTATTGTCTATTTTATCTATTTCTCCTCTAATTTTCAAGATTTCTTTATTTGCATTCATTTTAAATTCATTTATTTTTCTAGTTTTAAAGTTGCATATTCAATTCATTAATCTTTTTTTTTCAATTTTTTAAATGTATGTTTTCAAAAATATAATTTTTCTTATGAGGACTCAGAACCATTCCCAAAATGTTGGCATGTTGTTTCATTAACTTTATCTTTTACATGCTATTGTTTTTATTTGATTCTTTACCCACTCATTATTCAGGATATTATAATTAAGCCTTTAGTCCTATATGCTTTGCTTATATTATCTGTATTATTCATTATTTTATTATGATGTGATCTTTAAATAGTTTTTAGTATTTCTCTTTTTCTCTTACATTCTTTTCTAATTTTTTGCTCTAGCAACTGCTCCATTTTTAAATGTATTATTGGTGTTGAAAAAATATATTTTTCTTTAATGTTCCCATTTGGAAGATGCCATAAGTCTTCCAGCTCTTTATTCTTGGACAGCTTTTTTTTTGTTCTATGTGTTTCTTCTTATTTATCTTTATGTTAGACTTTTCCATCTCTAAGAGAAGAACATCACATTCTTTAATAATTTCTCTTGCTATCTATGGATTTGTTTTTTTTTTTTACAATTCATGTGTGTATTTCTTTATTAATTAAAATGGTATGCCATTTGGTAGATGTATATATACACATATATGTTTATTATTAATTTGGACATGGTTTCCTTCTTTATTTCTCCTATCATAATGAATTTTTATTTCTGCTTTGTCTTATAACATGATTATAACTCTGACTTTTAATTTGATCAACAGTTGATGATTGCCTCTTGTGTTCATTCCACGTATGTGTATTTTTAAATTATTTCTTATATGCAACAGATTGTTGGACTTTGTTTTCTTATCTATCCAACTCTTTTCTATTATATTTGATAATTTAATCCATTCACATTTAAAATTTTGATTGCTAGATATACATTTTTCTCCATTTTTTTTATATTTATTTTTCCCAATTTTTCTTTTTGGATTAGCACTTTGTTTCTGCAATTTATTTTCTTTGATGCTGATCAGGCTCTTCCTACCCACACTCTCATTTTCTTTTCTTTTTTTTTCAAGGCAATCAGGGTTAAGTGACTTGCCCAGAGTCACACAACTAGTAAGTGTCAAATGTCTGAGGCCAGATTTGAACATAGAACCTCCTTATTCCAGGGCCAGTGCTCTATCCACTGTGCTAACTAGCTGTCCCTCACACTTCCCTTTTCCTGCTCTATCTCAAGCTCTTTGAATTACCTAAACTTTACATTTCTCTCCTTTTCTTTTTAAATATATATATATATGTATATGCAACTCTCTTTTTACCTTCTTTTTCTCACACAATTAAGAGAGTAATTCAAAATTGTTTCTTCTTTGTTCTTTTTATGTGTAACAACAATGCTGCTAGCAGTGCTGTGGAGGCATAAGGCCAATAATACCAGCACACAGGAGGGCTGCTAGCACATGTTCTTTGATCTGCTTTTCTAAGAAAAGCAACTTTAAGGGGTTTAAAATCTCACTTTAATTAAACATACATATATCATTCACTTTTTCAGGGGGAAAAGTCAGCACCCTGAACTTCAGAGCAAATACAAACAGAAATTATAAACAGATAAAATAACACAAATCAACAGACAGGCTTCTAATTGTCTGATCATAGCAATACATACATAGTTACCAGAGAAAAAAGTACCAACATCTGGGTTTTTGAAGCTGAGGGGCTCCTTAGCAGCTACCCAGAGTCTAGTCTGGCCAAATTACATGAACCCTTTTCCAATGAGTGAGCCCCTCAGCAAAATGCTAAACTCAGAGTACATATACACTTTTCAGGGTCAGCCCACAAAAGGTGTCACAACCATGTGACTCAAACTCATGTGACTCAGGCTTTCTTGTGACTTAAGCAGGTCATCAAAGACTGTTGATTCAATCAAAGGCTCTTGATTCAAACAAAGGCAAGGCTCAATCAAAGGCACTTGAATTTCTTAGTGCTGAGAAGCACTCCAAAAGAAAAAACAGCAAAAAGTCCCACTTTGCTTGCCATTACATTCCACCCCTCCAGGATCTTTGGCTTACAATCTAAATAGCAATGGATCCTGGAACAAATAGAGGCACTCTACTTTGTGATCCCATCACATAATAAATTATTAATAAGGTGGTCACATAGTCTAAAATAAAACATATCTTTGTATATCTTATAGCATTTCTCAGAATGCCCACACAGCATATATCATTGTTCAATAAACTAACCCAAAACATTCATAGCAACATCCTTAAGCAAAACATCCTTCAGTAGCATTCCCCAAAAGACTTGGTTACACAAGCAGGGGTCCTGGGCCGGGGGCTTCCCTAACACAACATATCATCCTAAAGGGGTAGCAGAAAATACAAATACCATCCACCCCTAGGTTATAGCAAATTACAAGCTCTGCCATCAATACAGAGTGTCCAAGTAAAGTCTTTCTTGAGGGTATGTCCTTCTCCCCACACTGCTGCCGCAGGCTTCCTCCTGGCACTCTCAGGTTCAGGTATTCTTTAATGAGCAAAGTCCTAACATAAACAAAAAAAGTCCAAATAAAGGTCTCTTGGGGGTGTGTCCTTCTCCCCACACTGCTCCAGACCCCACTTCCAAGTCCTGAGGGGCAGCAGGGCAACAAAGCCAACAGGATGGTGTCCTTAGGGGTCCATGGCATTTCCCCCCACCCACCATAGACAACTCCATACTCCCCCAGGTCCCAAACTATCCCAGGGGAATGCAGCAAAAAAGCACACTCAGCACCTTACTGCAAAGCTTTTATCTTCCCCCTGGGCTGAATTTTGAGCTCCAGGTTCTTCATCTTCCCAAAGGAGGCTTCTGCCTGAGTCCTGATGTATTCAGCTCTCTGTTCCCACTCTCACCTTTCCAAAGTTCTCATGCAAGCAGCTCTCCACTCCTGTTGGGTCGGTATGCAGCAGATTTCTGCTTTTTCTCTCAACTCACCAATCACTCCTACTGAGTTGGCACACAGGCAGTTCCTTGTTCCTGCTCTAGGACTCCATCTGTTCTGGTCTGGGTTTTGAATATAATACCCCTCCGGCATGGTTTGGAGCTGGGCTAATCCACTTAAGCCCTGGCTCTGGCCAACCCCACTTCTCACAGGCTTGTTTTACTCAGACAACTGTTCCTCTGACCTCTCTACTCAGAAGTGCTAGTGGGGTAGGGTGGGGGAAGGAGAGGTTAACACTCAGCAGCCCTGCTCTGGGCACCCAGGAAACTGTTCTCATAGCTGCTACTTGCCTGTTTTCCCTCAGGCTGCTGCTGCTCCTGGGCCTCCAAAGAACCATAGCCACCACAAGTATAAAGAGCAGCCCAATAACTGCAAAACATCCAACCACTATCCCAGTCCTCCAAAACCCCATACTTTCCTTTTAATTTTAATGACATCTCTTGAAGACTCATACATCCTCTCTCTAGAAGAGGATGCTTTCCAGGCAGATACAACCTTTTCTCAGGCAAGAGAGTTTCAACAAGGAATTACTACTACTATCTGCAGCTACTATTTCCTAGCATTGTGTTGAGCACTGGTTATACAAAGTAAGGATAAAAAATAAACAATTTCTTCTCTCAAGGAACTCACAATCTAATGGGGGAGACAACATGTAAGCAACTAGTTACAAAGAAAATATATACATGATAAATTGGATATAATCTCAGAAGGAAAGTATTAAGATTAAAAAAGACTTAGAAAAAGCTTCTTGCAGACAGTGGGGATTTAACTTAGACTTGAAACAAACCCAGGAAGCCGAAGTAGTAGAGATAAGGACAGGGAGATTACCAGCATGAAAGACAGCCAGTGAAAATGCTCAGAATAGGGAGATGAAGTGTCCTATACAAGTAATAGCAGGATCACTGCTATTATTTTATATATATTTTTTTATTTATTTAGATATATTTATTTATATATATATTTATATTATTTATTATATTATTACTATCACAAGTAATAGCAGTGTCACTGGATTTCAGAGTATGTAGAAGCAGAGTAAGGCATAAAAAGTGGAAAAGCACAAAGGACTTTAAAAGCCAAATAGAAGATTATGTATTTGATCCTGGAGATAATAGAGAGCCACTGGAGTTTAATGAATTCCTCTCAAACAAAGCCTTCTATAAAGGTCCTAACTTAACATGGACATACAACCTTCTCTTCCATGGGAATTTCTGTGCTTGCCACCCTTGCCTTTCCTTTTCTGGGGCAAGACCTCCCACTTGAACAATAACACTCCACCCTCACATCCAGTCCCCTTCCTCTATTACTTTAATATGATTTTCACATTCCCCGCTACTATTGACACCAAATGAATTCTACACCTTCACTGGCCTCCTACTTAGTAGAGATACATCACTCTCTTTCCTCTGTCATTCAGCTTTTCTGTCCCCATTCAGACAATTTACCATTCTCTCAACCCCTCCCATAAAAGATATCGATCCACATATAGAGGATGCCAAGATTTAGGCCCTGGAGTATTCTCTCTCTTGCATTCTTTAACAGTTTTAGGTACTTTTTTGTCTTTTAATCTTTGTCCTTTATTTTATCTCATAGTTGTGTCTCTTTTTTTAAAAATAGCCTATAAACCTAGGTGAATTTAATTACTTACTATTTTCTTGATATTTACATTTCTTACGTTTCTGTTGTTGGAGGTGTTTGTAAGTTAAATAATCTTTTTACCCTTTGGGGCTTTTATGTTCTATCTTTGCTGCCTCAAATACCTTTCTTTTGTTGCCAGTCCATTATGCCAGCCTTTATGATTAGACTCAAATTTGTAGAACACATTATTTTGAGCAGCAGCTTGATTGCTTTGCTTTTCAGAATACGCTATTGCATTCTCTTTTATTTCTAGGGACTAAGGGCTTCTGTTAGCTGTTGAATTTCAGATAAATGGTTTCTCTTGATGGAATGGGGAGGGTTAGTAATTGGAAATGATGATGCATTTGAATTTGACATTCTAGTAGTAACAGGGATTGCTATGAGCATTAACTATTGTGATATAATTTTTGATGCTTCTTCAAGAGAATATATTTGAATTTGACCTCCTAGTACTGACAGTAATTGCCATTAGCACTGGCTCTTATAATATAATTTCCAATACTTCTAAATCTTTATTGCAAGAATATGGATTGTTCCGGTTTGACACTGTTACATTGTTTAAGGCAGCATGACATAATGAATAACTGTAGTCAAGAAAGCTTGGATTCAAGTTTTGCTATTGACTCATATTAACTATAGAACCATAAGCAAGTTACTTAAACTCCTAACAATTCTCTCAAACTATAAGTTATAAATAAGTTACCAGTTTCTGGCAATAAAAGGAAATTCTAAATCTAGAACTCCCTACTCTGATGAAATCACAAGTTCAGTCCAAAAAAGAGTTGTACCTTATATAACAAAAAATCTTAGTACTGTGACTATACCTGAGAGGATTGTCTTCCTAATTCTTTAATCATGCTGACAAAACACAGCCTATTAATTTAAAAAATAATTTAAATGGCAATTAAACACTATAAAGTAGGAAAGAACCAAAGCACCATCTCCATTCAATATGGAGGAAGAGACTATCCCTTAATTCCTGACAAAGTGTTAAAATGTCTTAATTTAATTATTTTTTATCTCAAACTAAAAAAATGCCAAATAAAATGAGCATTTCTATATACAAAGTAGAACAGAAGTAGATTGCACATGAAAATGCAAATTCTCTCTTATGTACAGCTTGCTTTTCCTTTTAAGTGTATAATAAATTCAACATGTAATATTCAAAGCTTTCCTGTACAGACAGTTCTCCCTTTATAAATTCACACAAATTCAACTTTACACAAAGAAATTTTCATTCCAAAAAAAAAAACACCTATGTTAACTTTACAGTACTGTGCCTCTGCAGCCCTTGGCTTAGTGCCCTGAGGCCTCCCATCCACCCCACCCCACCCCACCCAAAAAAATCCTAAAAAATAAATCCTCCAATATGAGTAAAAGTAGAAAAAGGAAGGTGCTGGGGGAATAGAGATTTAGCTTGAGACATCAGGTCCTGAGAAAGATCTTTGCCCTGATCCACCCACCTATAAGCCTTTCTTCTGACCCTTCAAACTCAACCTCATGTTCATTCTGCATGTCTATGTGTGCATGAGGGTTGTGGGGGTGGGGTAGAGGATTGCCTGTCCTCTCCTGGCTGTATCCATCTGCCACCCCATGTGTCTACCCTACCCACCCATCCAGTTTTTCCTCTTGGTTCCAGCCAGCTAGGCCCCGCCCACATGACTAACCCTGTCCTGTGTGTTAGTCCTCTACTCTTGCTTCTCTCTATGGGACAAATTCACATTAAGTGGGGTAAAGTTCTGCAGAAAGGTCCACTTACATAAAGTTAGAACTGTCTGTATGTTCATATTTCCTTCTGGCCTCCCCTCTGTTCTCTTCTGTGCATTAAAAAGAAATACTTCAATGACACACAAACAACTATATATAAAAAAGATATATACAGAATAAATAAATAATAACAACAGGAAGGCATAGCATTAGGGGTGACCAGGAAAAGCTTCTTGCAGAAGATGAGATTTTAGTTGAGATTTATGTATCAGTAAGGCAAGATTCATGACCTCAAAGATGACCATGAACATGCCTGTATAGTTTGGAATTGCAAAGTATAAGAGATTCCCTAGGTAGAAGGCAAAGTAAGTATAACATTTATTTAGACAGCAGAGGACTAAACCCCAGAATCAATAACCCCAATTTGACATAGCGGTAATTGTATTCCAAAACCACTAAGTCCACCTCAATGTAAAAACAAGGACATTATAATATAGTATTACAGCAAGGAGCTAAGTCATCCTGTAACCTTCCCCCCTGCTAGGGCCTTCCTGTAAACACTCATGAATCCTAACTGTCTGCCTGCCTGTGTCCTCTCCCCTTGCAGTTCTCAGAGTCCTTTCATTCTTCTGGATTCTCCAGTCTGTGGATTCTCTGTTCTCCAATCTCTCGATTCTGTAGATTCTCAGTTCTCTGGTCTCTGCAGAACCCTGATCTCCACACTCCCCTCTGCACTCTCTCTGCAGCTGTCTGAGTTCTGTATCTCTCTAGTCTCTGAGCTCTTTGCAGATTCTGAGTTATATGGTATATATACTCTTTTTAGGGCCTGAGGGCCCTAAAAGGGCCTAAAAGGGCCTTCATACCCAACCAGCAAAAGGGTGTAGGCCTGGGGCTCAGTACTTAGTAAGTAAAGAGTGTAGACTTCGGGCTTAGCACCAATAAGTAAAGGGTGTAGGCCTGCCTACAAACAAACCTCTAATCAAACTTCCCTTAGCCCCACTGGAAGCCTATTGGAATGGGCTGGAAGAATCTTTAATCACTGATTGGCATCACAAGGGTGTAGGCCTGCCTCTAATCAAACCTCCCTTAATTGGCCCCATCTGAGGCCTATTCAATGGATGGGAAAGATCTTTAATCACTGATTGGCATCACAACTTGAAGGAAGCCAGGAAAGCTAGGAGGTGAAGATGAAGAGGAAGAACATGGGGGTTAGTCAATGAAAATACAGAATCAGCAGATGGAGTGTTTCATGTGAGGAACAGCAAGGAAATCAGTGTCACTAATTCACAAAGTACGTGGAGGAAAGTATGTAAGATGACAGAAAAGGTAGGGAGGAACCAGATTATTAAAAGCTTTGAATGCTAAACAGAGGATTTTTATATTTAATCCTGAAGGGATGGGAAGCCACCACTAGAGTTTATTATATATATATATATATATATATATATATATATATATTATATATATATATTATATATATATTATTATATATATAGAGAGGTGACATGATCAGACCTATACCTTAGGAAAAATCAATTTGACAGCTGAGTGGAGGATGGACTAGTGTGGGGAGAGACTCGAGGAAAAGAGAATAATCAAAGGACTGTTACAATAGCTCAAGAATGAGTTAATAAGGATCTGTAAGAGGATGGGATCAGTTTCAGAGGAGAGAAGTGGGCATCTAGATAAATTCTAAAAAGGTGAAATTGACAAGACTTGTCAAGAGATTGAATATGGTGGGTGAGCAAGAATAAGGGTTCAAGGATGAAACCTAGGTTGTAAGTCTGAGTAACTGGGAGGATGGTGCCAATTCTTGACTGGAATGGAAAAGTTAGGGAAGGGGAAATGGGGGGGGGTAGATAGTATGTCCATTTTTGCACAAGTTGAGTTTAAGATGTCTACAAAAAGTGTAATGTGTCTAACAGAAATTGATGAGAATATAGAAAGAGTATTTAGAACTGAATAAGTCGAAATGAGAATAAGCAGCATAGAAAAGATAGTTAAATTCACTGGAACCAATGATATCACCAAGGAAAATAGTGTAGAGGGAGAAGAGAAGAGGACCCTGAAGAGAGCCTTGAGGAATACCGAGCATTAGAAGGCATGACCTAGATTAAGATCCGGCAAAAGAGACTAAAAAGGAGACACTAGAAAGGTATAAGAAGGACTAGGATAGAATTATATTATGGAAATGTAGAGAGAAGAGAATATCAAAGAGAGAAGGTTACAAGCAGTGCCCAAGGCTACAGTAAAGGTCAACAAGGATGAGGATTGATAAAAGACCATAATATTTGGCATTTAAATGATTATTAGTAACCTGAGAGAGGAATTTTCAGAGTTTCTGTTGAATGATGAGGTCAGAAACCAGACTGTAAAGAGTTAAGAAGAGAATGAAAGAAACTGGAGGCATTGATTATAGATAGCCTTTTCATTGAAGAAAAGATATATGGGGACAACAGCTAGTGGAGATGAACAGATCAAATGAGGATTTCTTGAGTATGGGAGAAGACAAACATACTCATGTTTGTACATGATAGGGAAGTGGCCAATGGCTAAGGACAGATTGAAGATATTTGAAAGAATGTGGATAAAGAGGAGGTAATCTTCAGGAGAAGACAGGATAGAATGGGATCCTTTGTCCATGAAGAGGGTCTATCTTGGTAAAGAGAAGGACCGTCGCTTAGTGTGAGATGAAGGTGAAGAAGGAAATCAAGGCAAAAGTCATATGAATGATGAGATGAGAAACGGGAAGTAAGAGAGAGTTTCCTATGAATTGTCTTTTTTTTTCTTCAGTGAAATATGAGGCAATGTTTCAGATGAGAATGTGGGTAAATTTTGAAGAGGGATAAAATGGTTTGGAAAAATGACTTTGGAGAATGAGATAGTGAGTTAATTATGGATACATAAAAGAATTGCTCTGCCACAGTGAAGGTCCAGATTATGAAATATTAATTTTTAGTCAGTACAATCAGCATGGTTTCATGATTTTCTCCAGGTTCTTTCCACAACACGTGAGGAAGAGTGAAATCAGTGGATAGTGGGACAACAAAAACTCAGCAAGATAGCGTTGAGCAAAACTGGTTCATCAAGGGGTTAAGTTAGAAAAAGAGGCAGATGTTGCTAGATGGCCTGGAAAAGAACTGAGGGGTGGAGTCAGGGATGTGATGGTAAATGTTTAACAACTAGTCCTCTAGGAGAAAGGGTATGCATTATGCATTCATAGTTTAATTTGCATTATTGATACTTTCTTCATTAGTTTCTTAGGTCTAGGCAATCAATAAAACAATCAATCAAGCCCTGATGTATGGTGTTTGTGAATTTCCAAGGTGTAAATGCTCAGACTGAAAATTTAACAATCATCTCTCACAAGCTGGTATAAGCTAGCTCATCTGACCATTTCTGTGTGCACCTGAGGTTGAGCAGAGGAGTACACCACGTGAAATGGACAATTGGAGAAGTTGGTAGGCTAGGGTATTTAAGGAACTATCAATATGTATATTGGAGACCCCTAGTATTAGGACAAGAGTTGGGAAGAAAATAAAGTCTGTGAGCCAGATACTGAACTCATTGAAGAAAGAAGAGAGTATCCTGAATCTTGGCAAATAATAAATACTAGAAACTTTATTGGATGGTAAATACAGATGGAGGAAATATAAAAGAAAGAGTGATAGTAACAAAGAGAGATCCTAGAATTGGTAATGGGGAACAAGAAGTATTCCAACTTTCCATGTTGTCTTTTGAGTCTGGGGTATGAGGGAAAATGTTGTGCCAGAAGAGTCACCAGGGACATGTGTCATTAGGAAAGAGCAGGTCTCAGAGAAAGCCAGAAAGAGTGGGAAATGAAGAGTTTTAAGATAAAACCAAGTTTGTTACCTATGGATCAGGCATTCCAGAGAGGACAGGATAGGGGAAGTCATTAATAACTTTAAAGTGGGATGTGGCGGGGGGGGGGGGGGGGGGGGGAAGGAGGAGGGAGTGGTGTTGAGAGGAATAGCAATAAGGAAGCAGCCAACTGGAAATGGAGAACAGGATCTGAATAATGAAAGTTGGAGCTTCAGAATCACTAGGATGGGGAAGACAATGTAATCATTGAGGAATGAGTTCAAACAGTTTTGGCCTATCCTAAAGGTGGGCCCCATCCCTAGAGTTTTGGCCTCATGATGAAGTCTTCTCAAGCTGTGAGGAAACAATAGCATGTTGCTGGAGGTGGTAGGGGATGGGGAGGTACCCACATGGAGGAAGGTTCTGACAGGTTACTGATAGAAGGAGCATGCTAGAATGGCATTTCTCTCCCAGACATGAAGGCAAGCCAGGCCAGGCTAGCAGACCAGAAAGGGCTAACAATGTAATAATCTTTCTCTGCTTCTAGTGGAGGGATCTTGATGGAATTGCAATTCTCTTCTTCCTCTATATACAGATCAAGAGAGAAAGGAGGATAAATAATGAAATACAATGTCTTTCTATGACAAGATTATAGTGCCCCCATAAAAGTCTTTAACACATCAAGGCTCCCAGATAATCAGTATCACTAAGACATATAAGTTTATATACAGGTACACATATAACTATACACTTACACACCATATACATATACACATTTATACATACATATATACAAAGAAACAGAGATAGAAACAGAATGACAGAAATGAGAGAGAGAGAGAGAGAGAGAGAGAGAGAGAGAGAGAGAGAGAGAGAGAGGAAGGAAGGAAGGAAGGAAGGAAGGAAGGAAGGAAGGAAGTAAGGATGAAAAAAGCATCACTGTCAGAAAACAGGACATTTAGCATTTGGTGCTTAAAGTATTCTGACTCCAATGTACCTATCTAAAATTATTTCATACTACTTATCTTCATGTGCCCTACACTTCAGGCAGTCTGTTATACCTCTATTTCCTGAACAAGTCTCTTGCTTTTTACCATATTTTTTAAATACCCCAGAACCTGTAACAGTATCTTCCACAAGGTCATTGACAAAAACAAATGGCTCCATATACACCATATTAAAATAGCCTTTATAATGATTATAGATTATACTTTTTGCAAAGACCTGGAAATATAGTAAATACACAATCAACTGGGGGATAGATAAATAAATTATGGTGCATGAATGTGATGGAAATATTATTGTACTTTAAGAAATAATTAAATATAATGAATACAAAAAAGAGTGGAAAGGCTTAAATGAACTGATGTAAGGTGAATTAAGCAGAAACAAGAAAACAATATGCAAAATGACTACAACAATATAATAGGAAAGAACAATGACCACAAAATGAATGTTATTAAATTATAAAGGACAAGCTTGACCCCAAAAAAGAGATATTAAAAACACCTTCCACGCCTTTGAAAAGGTGGGCAGTTTAACAAAAAGGGTTCCCAAGTGTAGAACATTGTATAAAATGTGAAGTTTTTTCCCCATTGTATTGATAGGTTTTGCTAAATTCTGCTCTTCTTCCTCTTCTGTTTCCCACAAGGAAGGGAGATGGGGAGAAATGGTAAAGATACAGAAAGAAATTTAGGAAAGTAAAAATAAAAGTGTTGTCAATGCTTTTTTTTTTAATATCTGGGATATAGATGCCTTGGACAAGTCACATAATATATCCTATCTTCATTTTCCTCAATTATATGATGAAGAGTTGGACTTAATAAGTTGATCTTAAAGGTCTCTTCCATTCTAAATCTATGATGATTTGTTCTGATGATTCAATAAAAGTTTGTTTAATTGAATTATTTGACATTTTAATTATAATTAACATTTTTAATTTTACTGATTTTGATTGAATCCTCTTTTCTTTCCTATACTCCCTAAAAAGTAAGAAATGAAACATCAAAAAAAAAACTTAATGGAACTTCATCTCCAATCTCTTAAGAAATGGAATTACCCAAGGAATATTAATGAATCCAACATCAGATCAAACTTTAAATTTCTCCTGACTGCTTGTCTTTTTACAAAGTCGAATCTTGTAACAACAGCAATTATATATTTCTTGAGATACCAAATCAATGGCCAAAAGGGTTTTAGAAAAGATGCTCCATCAAAGGTCAGCTTCAAATTTAATTCCAAATTTAGCCTTATTTAAATTTTCAGATTCTCAAAAGGCAGTATAAAAAAGAACTCCTATGCAGTCATTCATTACTAATTTTGCCCCATTTCCTATCAAATTCAATTTCCTCTTGCATATTGTACTGAACAAAATTATCTTCACTCTATATTCTTACTGCCAAGGTCTAACATAAATAGAATTAATAAGCTTTTTTTACTTTGAAGCTACCAATCCAATAATCTATATAATAAGGGAAAACAGCAGAGGAATAAATAAAACTAATTAATAAAGGGGCTTTCATTTTTAATCTTCGGAGTTACTATAGTTTATTTGAACTGGATTTAGAGCCTTTAATGAAAAGCAAAATTTTCGTTATTCAGTTGAACAAATATTTAGTGAGTATAGGGGAGAATGTTGTATTCTTCAATAGAGGTAGAAACAAAGAAGGGAAACCTAGTTCTGACCAAGAAGAAAGTATTGACAGATGATGGAGAAATGATGAAAGCTTTGAGTACCTGTTTCATCTTAGTTTTCATGATAAATAAGGGGATTAGGCAGCAGGGGGTGGGGAGGGTGTAAATCCTATACCTTGCTATTCACCTCACACTCAGGGAGTCAACTCAACAAGAAATTATGAAATGCTCAGTGGCACAGTGGACTGAGTGCCTGACCTGGAGTCAGGATGATCTGAGTTCAAATTTGACCTCTGACACTTACTAGCTGTGTGACCGTGGGAAAGTTGCTTCTCCCTGTTTGCCTCAGTTTCCTCATATGTATAATGAGCTGGAGAAGGAAATAGCAAACCATTCCAGTATCTTTACCAAGAAAATCCCAAATGGGGTCACAAAGAGTTGGACAAGACTGAAACAAATGAACAACAACATGTACCAGGAACTAGGAATGTAAAGAAAGACAAGAGACACACTGCTATAGATAAATGGGATAATGATAACAGGAGAGAGACAAAGACAAGGCAGAGCTATTCAAATCTGATTTTGCTTCCTTTTTTTCTTGCCAAGGAGAATGACCTTTGGACTGGGAAGGGCAAAAAAAAATATTCCAATATATAAATAGGTAGAAACCAATTGAGTTGCCTTTGATTAGTTCATCCCTAGTTCCATATTAATTACATACTAAAAGAGAGCAGCTAGGTGGCATCATAGGGCATAGAATGCCAGGTCTGGGGTCAGGAAGACTCATCTTCTGCTCAAATTTGGCTTTAGACACTTACTAGCTGTGTGACTCTGGGGAAGTCACAACCTGTTTACTTCAGTTTCTTCGTCTATAAAAAAATGA
The DNA here is from genome assembly GCF_011100635.1 of Trichosurus vulpecula. NCBI lineage: Eukaryota > Metazoa > Chordata > Mammalia > Diprotodontia > Phalangeridae > Trichosurus > Trichosurus vulpecula. The sequence continues at coordinate 186,065,393 of NC_050577.1, read as the reverse complement.
GCTGGAGAAGGGAGTGTCAAACCACTTTAGTATCTTTGCCAAAAGAGCCCCAAATGGAGTCACAAAGAGTCAGACATGACTGAAAACGATTGAATAAAAATACTAAAAGAACCAATAGATATGCTTGCTGAGGCACTGTTAATATCAATTTCATATATATACATTAGGAAAGGGGTACTTAAACAGCAGTTTTTTGTGAAAAAGATCTGAGGAAATATGAACGTCATAAAATTAATGTGAACTTTGGTTACATTAAGAGAGCATTTATGCCCAGGATTTGGGGAGGAGAGAGAGTTCTGCCTTGGTTGGACCACATGTGGAACACTGTGTTCTGTTCAGCGTGCTGCACACTTAAGGAAGGGAGAGAACTTTAAATAGGACAACCGAAGAGGATGGTGTAATCTGTGCCATGTGAAAAGTCAAGAATTCTCCAGGAAGACCCAATAATTATCTTCAAATGTTTAAAGGAAGAATTGTTGGAATTGTTGTTTGTGACCAAAAGACTGAAAGCTACAATAGTTGAAAGTGGAAAACTGGCAGATCCAGGTGAAATGTAAGGAGAAACAGCCTAACAATTAGAGATATTCAAAAATGGAATGGGGTGTCTTGGGAGCTATTCCCCTTGATGGAAGTCTTCAAGCTAAGGCAGGATGAGAACGAGTTGATCCTGTAGTTAGCGGATTTCTTGTTCAATTATGGATTGGACTTAATGACTTCTGAGGTCATTTAGAACCCTGAGATTTTGTGATCCTGTGATTCAGACCCTAAGGCCTCAGTTTCTAGGGGAAAAGATGAATAAAGATGGATGGGTTGCTCTTAAAAGTATGATCATGATGACATAAATACCAAAGAGAAGTATGTAACTATAAAGGGAAATCTGCTATGAATGCAGTTCTGAAAAAGCTAAGCAAACAATATGAAAAGGACAGATCTGAAAAAGCTAAGCAAACAATATGAAAAGGACAGTAGAAAAGAGTAACCTGGTCTTAAAAGAATGTCAGGAATAAATTAAAGAAAGCTAAAGTCTAGAATGATCTAAAGCTTGTAATGAATGCTATTTTAACTAAATTGGGACAAGAAGATCAAAAAGAATAGTACTAGTGTTTGTAGTGGATGATAAGATGAAAACACATGACAGAAAGAAGGCAGAGCTACTCAACTCCTATCTGGCACCTGTTTTCCCCATTTCAGGAATGGAAAGATGACAGGGGATGATAAACAGAAATGTGAAAGCCAAGTTAAATGAAACCATGGCAAGAGAATGCCCCTGGTAAATCTGGGTCATCAGACATAAATGAGTTATATCCCAAAGAACTGAATGAACTTTCAAATGTTGTTGCTAAGACATATTTTGGTGATTCTTTTCAAAATCATGGAGAACTGAATCTGTCCAGCAGATAAACAAATATGTTCATTCATAAAGGAAAAAAATTGATTCTCTAAAGCACAGCTTTGGGAACTTAATTTTATTTCTGACAAAATTAATGTTACCTTTTAAAATTAATTTTATTAATTTGTTTTGTGTATCAGTCAATAAATCAATCAATAAACATTTATTAAGCACCTACAATGTGCCAGGCACTATGTTAAGTGCTGGGGATACAAACAGAGGAAAGACAATCACTACCCTCAAGGACCTTGCAAGCTAATAAGGCAGACAACATACAGGCAAATATATACAAAGTAAGTAATATACAGGACAAATAGGAAATAATTAACAGAGGGAACACCCTAGAAATTAGATTGATTGGTAAAGCCTTCCTGTAAAAGACTGGATTTTAGTCGGGACTTAAAAGAAGCCAGGGAAGACAGTAGGTGGAGTTGAGGAGGGTCAGTATTTTAAGCATGGAGGACAGTCAGAGAAAATGACCACAGTCAAGAGATGAAGTGTCTGGTTCATAGAACAGCCAGGGGCCATGGTCATTGGAATGATGAGTACATGGCTGGGAATAAGGTACAAGAAGACTGGAAAGATAAGAGGGCACTAGGTTATGAAGGACTTTGAATGTCAAACAGAATTTTGTATGTGATCCTGGAGGCAATAGGGAACCACTGTAGTTTATTGGGTAGGGAAGGAACGTGGTTAGACTAGCATATTAGGAAAACCACTTTGGTGGCTGAGTGGAGGATAGATTGGAATATGAAGAGGCTTTAGGCAGCAACCTACCAGCAGGCTATTGTGATGTCCAGGTGTGAAGTGATAAGACCCTGCACTACAGTGGTGGTAGTGTCAGAGAAGAGGGTGTGTATAAGAGATGTTGCAGAGATGAAACTGACAGGCATTGGTGACAAATTGGGTTTGGGGTGTAGGCTGTGAGAGATAGTGAAGAGTTGAGAATAACCCCTAAATTGTGAGCCTGAGGCGCTGGGAGAATGGTGTTGCTCCCTTCAGTAACAGAGATGGGGATGTGTTAGGGGTCCTTGACCCGCAAGTAGCCCTATCTCAGTACGCAATGATGAGGCGGGAGCCAAGGATGGATACAACTCTGATTTATTGGAAGCCATTATCCATTTTTATAGATTTTTGCACTACATAAGCAGAAGCAGGTGTTCAAGGGGGTGAGAGCATGGGAAAAAAGAGATGTGCTTCAGTAACGTATTGTTGCACCTAGATTAGATATAAGTAGCGATATCTGGTGGGAAGAATCTGGATTGTTGTAAACTACGTTGCCTACAAGCGTATGGGAAAAACTAGGGCTGTGGTAAGGTAGTTTCCAAAGGAGTATGGGAACAGAAGGGGAGTGCTGTTCTACAGTAACAGGGAAGGCTGGGAACAGGAGGGGGGTGCTGTTCTACAGTATCTAAAGTGGCATGGGAAGGCTCGGGCAGGATACAAACTGGTATCAGAACTGTATGAGCTATGTGAGTCATGGGGCAGGATGCCCTTGTAAAGTATCCAAGAAGTTCCCATTAATTAAAGCATGTTTGTGTTAGGCACTGGTTCAAGAGCATTCGGAAATGGCCAGCTGGGTTCCTCCTACTGGGCTTGTGAGTCCTTGGTGAATGGACTCTGCTTGCATGAGAAAGGATGGCTACCAGAGCATCGGAGCAGGAGGGGGGCTGCTAGGGACGGAAGTCTTTCCTCCAGGTGCCTACCGTTCCAACTCCTACTAAGCCTGTCTGGTATTACCCAGGAAACAGGCCAAGCGCTAGGGTCCGAGCAGCCCCGGGGTCGGCACTAACTCCCTACAGGGATGGGGGTGGGCCAGGGTGGGGGAAGATAATGAGTTCTGCTTTGAACATGTTTAGTTGAAGATGTCTACTGCACATGCAATTCAAGATGCCTCAAAGGCAGTAGGAGAAGTGAGATTGGAGGTCAGCATAGAGTTTGGATCAGGATAGGTAGGTTTGAGGATTATCAGCATAGAGATGATAATTGATTCCATGGGAGCTGGTGAGATGATCCAATGAAATGGATAGAGGAAGGAGAAGAAGGCAGAAGAGGACAGAACCCTGAGGGACATCTGTGGCTAGAGGGAATGATGTGGATGAGGATCCAGCAAAGGAGACTAAGAAGTGGTCAGATAGATAAGAGGAGAACCAGGAGAGAGTGGTGTCCTAAAAACCTAGACAGCAGACAATATTGAACAGCAGAGGGTGATCTACAGTGTCAATGGCTGCAGAGAGAGGTCAAAGAGAATGAGAATTGAAAAGAAGCCATGGGATTTGGCAACTGAGAGATCATTGGTGACTTTGGAGAGAGAAGTTTTGGTGGAATCATAACATCAGAAGCCGGAGTGTGAGGAATTAATAAGAGATTGAGAAAAGAGAAAATGGAGGCACCTACTATAGATGGCCTTCTTGAAGAGTTTAACTACAAGGGGAAGAGATATCAGATGATGGCTGGGATGAAAGGATCAAATAAGAGTTTTCTGAGGATGGGGGACAGATGGGCACATTTGTTGGGAACAGGGAGTTAACAAGTCGACAGGAAGAAACTAAAAGTAAGTGATAGGGAAGGGATGACAGAAGGGAGATGGGATATCTGTTAGAAGAGACAGAATGGATAGGATTACCTGAATAGGCAGAGAGGTTAGCCATGGTAAGGAGGAAGGCCATTTCATTATGTGAGATATGGATGACAGAGATGATAGTAGAAGAAGGCATCTGAGTGAAAGGAGATGGGGAAGAGAGAAGAGGGAACCCACACCAAATGGCCTCAATATTTTCTTTAAAGTAAAAAGCAAGAGAATCAGGGAGCAGGTGAGCTGTGGGAGGCTTGAGGAAGGATGAAAAGGTCAGCTATAGAAAGTGGAACAGAGAGTTAATATGGGCATTTTAGTAGGATTACAGCAGTAGTGAAGGGCCGTTCAGTTTATGTAAAAAAAATCATAATGCATCCAGTCAACTTTGTATGTAGCTGGGTCCTTTACATACATGGAAGGGTCTTTTCTGTCTTTGAGCTGAGTCCCTTTTTGTCTGTCTATTCTTTGCCTTTGACCACAATGTCAAGTCTAACCTAATAAGATGAAATTTAATAGGTGTAATTATAAAGTAATCATATTCCCAAGTATAAGAATCAGGGAAGTATGGCTAGACAGAGGTTTGCATAAAAATATCTAGAGATTTAGTGGACTTCAAACGTAGTATCAGTCAATATTATGATATGGCAGCTGATGAAGCTAATTCAAATTTAGGTCTAATAAAGAGAGGCACAGTGGCCAAGGTTGCAAAATCACTCCATCTGAGAACAGGATGAAGGAACTGGGATTTTTTAGCCTTACCAAGAAAAGATTTAGAAGGAACATGATAGCTGTCTCCAGGCATTTGAAAGACTTACATATTCAATATATTTATCATATAACAAGAGTCTGAGATCTGACTACTTTCACTTGGTCATCCATCCTTATTTTGCCTTTTGTTTCTTTAAATACATTTACTTTTATACTTCTGAGCTCTTTCTCAACCCGAGGGTATGATGTAATAAAATTTACTTCCCATTAAAAATCTTTTGACCTCTCATTAGGTCAAATTCCTACTCTAATTTATTAAAGAGTAATTATTTAATGAACTAGAGCAACCTAATTTCCTAATAGTAATTATTTTTACATATCTACAATAACATGTTTATATATAAAATCTAATATAAAATAGAACTGATAAAAAAACATTGAAATATGTAAGGTATTGTCTTCCTATATGGAGCAGTTTAGTGATGAAAGGGGAGGAAAAAGTACTTTCTATAAAGAAAAAGAGTTGAATCAACTTACAATGAATATAAGCTATTGTTTTCCTCATAGATGATTAGTTTGATGTCTAAAAGGAATGGGAAATGGCATAGAAAAGAATAAAAACTTTTTAAAAAATACGTGTGTAAAGAAACATGGTTTTCATATGGGATTTAAGTATTTTGGTACAATGAAGTGTGTAGTATAAATATATGTTCACAAAATTTTGTAAAGAATATATGGTGATATCTCATTTGTATGTTGAAACTTTGATGGTTTATAAAAGGAGAGAAAAGACTTTTATTTATTGAAAACTGGGAAATGTTACTACGAAGAAAGTTTCTAGGACACAGATTCTCATGGAGAAGTTGCTAGTGGCTGAGCTGCAGGGCAGGTCATTGTGACCTGGCAGATCATTTGCACATAATTCTTTTAAGATTTAAGAGGATAAAACTCCAAGATGAAAAACCATATGAATATTTGGAAATTGGCTCATCATTATATAAGGACTGATGATTTCTTAAGGGAATTGTCAGCTCATAATTGAAAGGTGAATAACTAAAAACCAAAAATCTCTAAGTGAAGTGATTCTAGGCAAAAGGAAAAAGTTCTAAGGGAGCTGAAATACAGATTTGTCCACACTATTTGAACAAACTAGCTTCTTATTAGCTGAGAAAACTTCAACTACTGGTCCCTCTTTGGCCGAATAAAGAATTAAGGTCTTTGTAAAAGAGATTCAGTACCACCTATTCCCATCAAGTGCTGCCTTAAGGGAGGTGAAGCCTCTCAGAAGTGCTTCTTGTCTTTTTTTTTCCTTCTCTGGTTTGTGAGAATAAAGCAAAAAGAGGAAAGGGATTTTTTTTTTTACAATCACTTTGCTCTTTGGAAAGAGATGCTGTGATTTAATTAGATAATCGATAGTCCTGGTAAGTAAAGACTTCACTAGTGCTGTTAAGTATTGCACTACAACTTCTGATCGCTAATCTGACCAGATAATACAACATCCTGGTGAGCAATGGCTTATCTCTATGGCCAAGATCAAGCTTTATGATGATGCGTAGTTCTTTGTCTTAAAGGGAATTACTAAACAGTTCAAAAGGTATCGTTTTCTTGACAACCTTTTACAGATAATTGTAAGTTGGTAAAGCTTATAAATGTTTGTCAGTTTAAGAATAAAAAAGGTTCTGTCCAGCCAGGGGGCTATGAAGAACAGGGAAGAAGCAGTTAGCAGAGACAAGACTTCATGCAATATAGATATTCCTGAATTGACCGATGACATCAAAGCCTACAATACAGAGCTATGGGTTTCCTTGAGCACATGGTTTTCCTTTTTTTGTTACTTTACAGCCAGGTTTCTTTGTGTGTGTGTGTATGTGTGTGTGTGTGTGTGTGTGTCCACTCTTGTTCCTACATAGTGAGTGAATTGGTGAGAGAATGTGACTTGGGTATATGTTTCGATTATAAGATTTCCTGCATTTTCTTAAATATATAACTATCTGTGATGAGATTACTAATTCAAATTTTGCCTTATTGCGAAGTATATAGTTTTGTTTAGGATGTAATGGTATTGTTTCTGTGAGTGGCTGGTTTGTGTAAATGGAAGCACACTGGTGGGATATCCCTCCTAGCTCTAACACTCAGAAAATTTGTGTTTAACCACATGATGGTAGTCCTTCTCTGAAAAACCAGACCTGCAAGTGAGAGGGAAAGTCAGAGTGAGCAAGCCAGCTGGAGAAGTTAGTAAATAGCCACACACTCATATGAGAGATGTGAGGCACTAGGCTGTGGGCATAGATGCCCCATGGATCAAGATTTACATACATGGATGCACATGTGTCTGATAAATGTTTAGCAACTGGCCATTGCGGGAAATGGGAAGTGTGCACACACAGCAAATTTCTAATTGATATAAGAAAACCTTTCATAACAATTAGAGCAATTCAAAAGTACGATTCAGTGCCTCTCAAATTAGTAAGCTTCTCTTGATTGAAAGTAAAGCTGGAAGATCACTTGTCAGGGATAATGTAGAAAAGATAACTAGTCGGATAAATATTGGGAACGATAGCACTGGAATCAATGAACATTTCATTTCTTCAAAATTTTCTGTCTTCCCATGTGAACAACATAAATGTATCAAAAACATTCACATAATCCCCAACATTTTACTTTTCTCTCATATAATTCATAGTCTCTTTTCCCTTTTGCATTGCAATTCTTTCTTCTGGTTTACATTCTTTACTGATTCATTATTCCTCCTAGTATACCCCTCCCCTGGTCTAGACTCACAAGCAACTACTCTTCTCTTCTAAAAACACAAAGCATTGGCTTCCTTGCCTTGGTCATTCCCAGATATTGAATGTCCTTCAATCACTTTGCATCTTAAGTATCCCCCAAATTTTTGGAAGGAGATTCCTAAACTTCCCTAGGTAATGCATTTTGTTGTTAAACTGATTTGTGTCTAAGAATGACCTCAGTGGTTAAATTCAACCCCCTTCCTTCCAACCTGAATCCATTATTCCTTATTCATGGACAATTAATCATAAAGCCTTTGTTATGTACTACTACTACTTCTACCACTACTACTACTACTACTAGATAACATTTATATAGTGCCTAGTATGTATCAGGCACTCTTCTATGTACTTTAAAAATATTTCATTCTCCCTCATGACAACCTTGGGAGCTAGGTTATTATCATATCATATCAGATTAGATACCCCATTTTACACATGAGGAAACTGAGGCAAACAGCTGTTAAGTGACTTGCCAGGGACACTAGTAGTCAGAGACCCAGCTAGTAAGTGTATGAGACTGGATTTCAATTCAGGATTTGAACTGCTATATGCTAGCACTGGGAGCATTGCAAATATAAAGACAAAAGTGAAATGGTCCCTCCTGTGAAGGGATTTACATTCTCTGGGGAATCAACAAATACCTAAATAAGCATATACAAAATATATTCAAGATAAATACAAGGTGGAATGGAGTTAGTCTCTAGATTGAGATCAGGAAAGGCTCTATTTAAAAGGTGGCAGTCCAGAAAAAAATTTAAAGGGAACAAAAAATTCTAAGAAGTAGAGACAAGGGAGTGAATTCCAGACACAAGAGACAGCTAGTACAAAAGTTAAAACAAAATGCTATTATGTCAGCTTCTGCTTATACAGACTGTAAACAGGTGGCTGCAATTAACCATTACATCAAATGATTTCAGGGCAGTAGTAGTCTGTGATCATAAATCAATTTTCTGTAATTTAAAATAATATATTTGTTTTTTAATGATTGAAATTTCATAAAATCATAATGACTTCTTTCAAAAACATCGTGAAGAAAAAAATTTTTCAGCTTATGCTTGCTGTGTACTATGAACAAGAATACTGCAGCGGTGGATTGGTGTTTGACAGCCAGAAAATGAGTCTATCAGCCGATGTGATACTGAGCCAGGTAATTTCACTGACTAAAGTTGAATAATACACAAGGTAAAGGAAGAGTTGAAAATGAGTCTCTGGAAAAACAAAACAACTTGATTATTCTGAATGATTGTTAAGTATCATAAGACTTTAAATTGTCTTTAAAGGGAATGAAGAACTCTAGCACTTGGAAGATAGTTTTTGTTCCTAACATTCAAACAGTCTCAAACAGGCCTGCCATCTGCAACCATTTAGTAGAAACCCTTGTGTTTTCTTTTCATCTGTGACTTCCAAATCAGTTTAATTTACTCCTTAAGAAGATGCAAATAGCTGCCTCCCCCATCACTGCTCTTCAGTATTTAGCTACATGGGCCAACTCTGACTGACAAGGAGGATTGTCTCTTAAAGGTCACTTTTAAAGCGTGTGACTTTGGTTGGGGAGTAGATGAGTCTTTCTCAAGATAAATTAGCAGGTAAACTACTACAGAAAAAACCTTTGCATTAGAAATCCCCATGTAAATTTGCTAGTTAGAAATAGAAAACTGCCTATTTAAAAAAAAATAGTGATTAAGCCGAAATTATATACCGTGCCCTTTTTCATATTTCTGATTAAAATTCCTGAAAATGATCTGAGACTGTATTTTATTACTTGTATAATTCTGATTTTTTTCATGGATACACTCCAAACTTTCATTTTAAAATATACATTATATACCCATATATATATAAAATGTATGTATATTATAACTTTCTAATAGTTATCTTCACACCCAGTTGAGTTATATTATTATCTTCAGATTTTCAATCTTTTATTAGATCCAAAAGAAAGTTGTTGAATTCACTTTTTGGATCTCTGGTTAATGAAGCAGAGAGATAGAAGTAGTCCCCAGAGATGGTTTCTCCCTGTTCACTAAAAACTCAAAGATTGTGGTTAACAAAAGCAAGGAGCTATGACTTTTAGGTTGCTTTCTTTGGAATGAGTATCATACCTTTATTGAAGCATGGCATGTATTGGAAAACTTGCTTGTGTCCTACAGATGCCTCAAAACAAGTGTTCAATAATTAAGTCAAAGTTGTGGTCCCAGCATGTTTCTGCTCTGCTATTCTAGTATAGAATGTCTAAAGCAGAGCTCATAGAAAATATAAAATATCTAAATTATCATAATAAGAAATAAAGAATTTAAATCCCAATCTCAGAAAAAGAAATTGAACAAGTTATAAAGGAATTTCCATAAAGAAAAATAACCAGACTCGTATAGATTTACAAGCAAACTCTATCAAGCAGTGAAATAATTAATCCCAATATTATCTAAATTATTTGCTAAAATAAAGAAACAATAGTACCAAAGTAATTCTATGATGTAAATATGGCACTGGTAGCAAAACTAGAGAGAGATAATGCAAAGAAAGAAAGCTATAGATCAATATTGCTAATGAATACTGAAATGAAAAAATGAATAAAATATTAGCAAAGAGACCATTTCAATATACTTAAAAATCATGCATTGTAAACAGGTTAGGTTTATACCAAGAAGAGATGTTTCAATATTATGAAAACTATAAATATAATAGACCATATTGATTTAAACAACAATCATGACTATCAAAAGCAGAAAAGTATTTTGTTTTATAAAATACAAATCAATTTTATATTTAAAAATTACATAGAAATACGTAGACCTTTAATTAATATGGCAAACAGTAAAAGAAACCAAGTGCTAATATACCAAGGAAAAACATGGTGAGAGGCCTTTTCAATAAGTAAAGCAAAGATGTCCATTGCCATTACTATAATTTCATGTTATTCTAGAAATGGTAGCTATAGCAATAAGATAAGAAAAAGAAATTGAGACACCGGTATTGAAATTAGGTTACTTAATAAACCTACAATGGCCTCTAAGTGTTCAAGTGAAAGGAAGAGTCCATCTATTCAGCAAACTTCATTGTCTTACTTTAAGAAGTTGCCACAGCCACCCCAACCTTCAGGAACCACCATCCCAATGAGTTGGAAGTCATCAACATCGAGGCAAGATCCTCCACCAGCAAAAAATGTTATGATTCACTGAAGGTTTAGATGATGGATAGCATTTTTTAGCAAGAAAGTATTTTAAATTAATGTATGTATGGTTTTTTTTTTCAGACAGGATACTATCGCACACTTAATAGATTAGAGTACAGTGTAAATAAAACTTTTTTATGCACTGGGAAACCAACAAAAAAATCATGTGACTTGCTTTGTTGCCTTATTATGGTAATCTAGAACCAAACCTGCAATATCTCTGAGGTCTGCCTGTATAGAAATTAAAGGAATAAAACAACAGAACACTCTTTACAGAAATCAAGAGTGCCCTAAATAATTGAAGAGCTATTAATTGTGCATTACCAGGCCATATTAATATAATAAGAATGATAACACTATCTAAATTAATTTGAAGATTCAATGCTATACCAAAAGGTTTATATAACTAGAAAAAATAATAGCAGCAAATACTTAGTGCAGTGGGTTGAGCCCAAGTCTCAGAGTCAGGAATACTGACTCAGACACTTAGCAAGTAACCCTGAAATATCATTTAATTTTCTTAATTGCAGCTTTAAGTTAGGCATGTGGGGAAGTGACTAGAACATTGGATTGGAGCATAGGAAGATTCACAAGAGACAATTACTAGCTATTGACCCTGGGCATCAGTTTTCTCATTTGTAAAATGAAGGGGTCACACTTGATGACCCTTGTGGTCCTTTCTAGCTCTAAATGCATGATACTGTGATCATCTGAAATAGGTTTTGGCAAATGTTTTTCAGTAAAGGACCAGACAATAAATATTTTAGATTTTATAGACCGAGATCAAGGATAATTATGTAGGTACTTATGTAATAAGAAAAAAACACAAATTTCCACAAAATTCTTATTGATAAAATTCAAAACATTAATAAAAATAATAACAACAGTTGAGTATGGTTTTGTCACACTTGTCTGCTAATGAGAAGAATAGAATTACTTTTAGGGGAATAACATTTCACTTAGTTGGGTCCAAGTTAATGTTCTCTATCAATATCTATTTCATCTTTCCAAATGTCTTTTCACACAGATAGATACTGCCAGATGTTAATGTCAATCCGCAAGCAAATAATTTTAACTGAGCATATTTATCGCTTAGGAAGCATTTATAAAATTCTATTAGATTCTTCTCTCGACCTTTGCTTTTTAGCGTGTCATTACACAACAGATTAATCATTTCCAATTGAAGATTAAGTACAAGTTCCTCAACTTCACAGTTAAATGGATTTTGAAATTATGTTTGTACTTGCATTAAGGTCTAAAAATGCTGTTTAAACTGTAGTTTGAGCTCAGAAAATATATCTGCTGTAAATGTGTGTGGGAATAGTGATTTTGCTTCTTGTTTAAATGTTTGCCCACACGTGAAGTGTATAAAGAAGCCTGACATCACTTGTGATTCAAACATTAGTTGCCATCAAATTGACCTTATTGCAATATGTTTCATATATTAGTGCTGTTTTGGTTTATAATTTTAGGTTGAATTCATTAAGAAACATCAAGCCAACAGTAAAGGTTAATTTCCAAAGCCATTCAGTGTTCACTAATAGGAACTGAGGGTCATTTTTCTTGTGCTCTCTTCTTTTAATGTTTTGACATGATGGCTATGACTTCGTAATAAAATAAATAAATAAAATGTCATTGCATGGCAATACGCATGGCCTTTGAAAGACTTTTGAGTTATAACTGCATGATTGAGATTTGTAGCACAATGAGTAGCATGCTAAGTGTGAGAGCACTACATATGGTCCCTGCCACAACTACTCAACTCTGCCATTGTAACATGGAAAGCAGCCAAAGATAATGTGTAAACAAATGAGCATGGCCGGGTTCCAATAAAACTTTATTTAAAAATGGAAAAGACTCTCATAACTCATGAACAATACAAAAACATTCATGGGCCAGGTTTGACCCATGAGCCACAGTGTGTCAACCCTTCGTATAGAGGAATAAATAAGAAAAGAAAAAAATATCGTAGAAAATAATAAGCAAAAATGGAATGAATGGGGCCTAGTAGAATCAGAATATTATAAAGGAATAATTTAAAAAACTATTTGACACATTGTTTGGTTTTTTTTTTAAATTAATCTATGGAACACATGTAATGGTAATCAGGGAGGGGCTTTTTGCTGTTCTTCTCTTAAGTGCCTTAAATGATTCTGGCCTTTGTTTGAATGGGACTGGTTAAGTGGGATATTGTCTTGGAATGTTTCTCAGCACTAAGACAATTGGGGAGTCATGGATTGGAAACCCTGTATATGGTAGTACTAGGGATTAGCTAACTTTCCCACATCCTGAGACAGGTATGTAAGATCCGAGGTTGGTGTTTGACTTTTGGGGCTCACTCACGGAAGGAGTGTTGAGATTCTGGGCAAGCCATTGTAACTGCCTCCCTGGCTTTGATAACCCAGACAGATATTCTTGCTTCTCTGGTAACTATGAATTGTGATTTGAATCAGACAAAGTCTTTCAGTTGATGTTTGTAATTTCTGCTTGTATTTGCCTTGGAGTTCAGGGGGCTGCTCTTTTCCCCCTGAACTAAGTGAAATGATAAATGTATGTTTGATTAAACTGAGATTGTTAACCCCTTACAATTGTTTTCCTTAGAAAAGCAGACCAAAGAACCTGTGTTGGCAGCCCTCTGTGTGCCGGGTGTTGTTGGCCTTACACAGCCACAGTAGCTGCTAGTAGATTATTGCTACAACAGATTAGGTACACAAGGAAATAGAGTCATTTGAACACAGTAGCATTGTGTTCAACAAACCCAAGGACTTCTATTGATATAAAGTCTAATATTAAATAAAAACTGCTTCAAATATATAAGAACAAAAATCATTTTCAAATAGTTATGACCAAAGAATATGAACATATGGTTCTCAAAAAAAGAAAATAAATATATCAAAAACACATATAAAATGCTCCAAATCACTACTAATAAAATTATAATAAATAATAAAAATAATAAAAAATTAAAAATAGAAATTAAAATATACATGAAGTTTCATCTCACATGTTTCAGATAAGAAAAGATGACCAAAAAAGTAAAATGACAATTGTTGGAGGGGCTGTGGGAGGACAGGTTCACTAATGTTCTGTTGGTAGAATGGTGATATAGCCCAAAAATGCAAGAAAGCAACTGGAATTACATTCCAAAATTCATTAAACTGTATATATATTTCAACCAGATGATAGCACTACTAGTCTTACACCTCAAAGAGGTCAAAGAAAAAGGGTAAACAACTGTATATAATGTATATACGTGTGTGTATTGTAATGTAATGTATGTATGTATATGTGTATGTGTATATATATATAAAATATACTCACACATATATAAATATTAATGTCACCATCACATAGCATAATTTATTCAGCCATTCATATATAATTACTTTTTGATGCAGAAATAAAAAACTGGAAATCGAAGATTCATGCCCACTCTCCCACCTGTGCACTCCAAGATTGGAGAAAATGTTTTGGGGGTTTTTGTTTTCATTTTTTGTTTGTTTGTTTGTTTTACTACTATGTATGTTATACTATATGTTTAAATTTCCTTGCTAAAGAATTGAATCTATTGTCTAATTGTTCAAGGAAACATCGGGGTGGGGGACTTGTGAGTGAGAGTGTTAGGAGAATGGTCACCCACAAGATGATTCCTAGAACTCTGAGAGTAGTAGTAGCCTCCCCTTTGGATACTCAAACTGCTGGTGCCAGTATGGGGAAAAAGTGAGTCAAGAGAAGTTCCTTCCCTAGGAAAATAGAAGTGGTAAGCTATGAGCTCTCACTTCTCCCTTTTTTCTTACATTTTGCAAAAAATTAGCATTCTCTCCCATTCTCTCTTTTGTTACTGACATCTCTAATGAAGAGGTGACTCTTCATAGGTTCCTTTTCCTTGATTATTTAGCCATTGTGGTTTGAGGTTAACACTGTGACCTTTCTATTTATCCCTTACATGCTTTAGATGGCAAATTTGTATCTGTCATATTTGTTATTAAAACTTCCTCTAGTGACTATTTTATATGTATTTTACATATATCTTGTGCTTGCTTGTATGTATATTATATATGTTGTATCATCACGGTAAATTGTATAGTCATTGAAGCCAAGGACTCTTTCATTTTTGTCTTTATATTTTCAGAGACCAGGTTATATATTTTGTTTCATAACATATAACTTGGCAGAGTGCCATGAACACTGTGAATATTTAATAAGTGATGAAACAAAAAGGAAATCTCTGCCTTTAAGTAGCTTACTGGGGGAAAATAATATGGAAACTCATAAGAATATACAGAGTAGGGGGAGAAATTATTGGGAGGTAGAATTATTAGGACTTTGCAACTAATTGGTTACAGATGGAGCTGGAAGAATGAAGATTTAAGAATGATTGGAGATTTGAACCTGGGGGATTAGTAAGACTGTGTTGCTCTAAAAAAAAAGTTAAGAAAAGGGGATGATTAGAAAGAAATGTAGTGAGTTCTGTTTTTGACATGTTGAGTTTGAAATACCTATGAGACTTCTAGGGAACAGTGTCTCTGGGCAATTATCGATATGGGACATGTAAATCTGAGACATGTAGATTTGCAAGACATCTTTATAGGGATGATAATTGAACCTTAGACAGATAATTAAATATGAGACAGAGACAGAAAGAGAGGAAACTAGACTCTTTACATCCTTACCCCCCAAAAGTAAAATAGCTTTTTTAAAGATACAGGTTAATAAAAATCTACCCATATGGTAAAATAACCATATTTACACATCATTACAGCTTTTAATTATTAAATGTCTTAAGAATTTTAAATAAAATGAGTATTTAATAATATAATTGACAAAATCATACATTTTAAAATTACACTTCAGATTCTGATAACTGCATGCAGATTTTCTCCCACACTATTTCAAATCTTATATTTGTTTGCCTAAATAATTTTTAAATAAGTTTTTACTGATATTTCCTGTTTCTTATATCATCATTGTATCACATACATCTCTCCCTCTTCCCCTCTCAGAAAGCCAACCTAGATCACAAATAATTTTTGAAGAAGAAAAAGGGAGGGGGGAGGGAGAATACCCAGCACAACTGATTGACACATTGAAAAAATACAAAACATATTCAATGTTTAGCATCTATTGACCTCCCACTTTCACAAAGGAGTAGGTTCAGGGTGTCCTCTCTTCATTTGAGCTCCACTTGATCTTTATAATTTTATTACATTTGCTTTTTTTAGTGTGTCATTCTTTATATTTACATTTTTGTTATTATTGTGTATTATATTCTTGACTCTACTTACTTCATTCTGTGTTAGTTCATATAGATCTTTCCATGTTTTTATGTATTCATCACACACATCATTTTTACAGCACAATAACATTCTATTACACTCATTTACTACAATCTGTTTAGCCATTCCCTATTGATATGCATATACTTTGTTTTCAATTTTAGTAATCACAGAAAGTATTACTATAAATATTTTGGAGTATATGGGGACCTTTTTCTTATCGATGGCATCCTTAGGGTATAAGCTCAGTAATAGAATCTTTGCTTTGAAGGGTATGGACATTTTAGTCATTTTATTTGCATAATTCCAAATTGGGCATGTAGGTGGCACAGTAGATAGAGCCCCAGGCCTGAAGTCAGGAAAACTTTGTTCAAATCTGGCCTCAGCAATTACTACCTATGTAGTCATTTAATGCTGTTTGCCTCAGTTACCTTATCTTTAAAATGAGCTGTAAAAAAAGTTTAAAAAAATGAGGTAGAGAAGGAAATAGCAAACCACTGCAATGTCTTTGCCAAGAAAACCCCAAATGGGGTTATAAAGAGCTGAACACAACTGAAATGACTGAACAACAAATTCCAAATTGCATTCCAAAATGGCTGTATTATTTCACAGCTCCACCAACCATGTAGTAATGTGCCCGCCTATCTTTCCACGACCCCTCCAACAATGACTGTCGCTTTTTTTGGTCATTTTTGACAATTTGTAGAGTGTGAAGTGACTCCAGATTGTTTTGATGGGCATTTCTCTTAGTGTTAGTGATTTGGAGGAGTTTTTTCATGTTGTTGTGAACTGTTTGTTCATATCTTTTGACCATTTATCTATTGGGGAAATGATTAGTCATATATCTATCTATACACATATAGACATATACATGTGTACATATAAATTGTATATATTTTGGATAACAAACCCTTATTGGAGAAAGTTGGTAGAAAGATTTTTTTCACGTTCAACCAGTTCCCTTCTTATCCTAGATACATCAATGTTGTCTGTGCAGAAGTTGTTCAAGTTCTCTCTTCTGCTTGATTATTATATTCTTTCTGTTACTGTATTTTAATCTTATTTTAAGGTATCCCTCCCATTGGCTTTCTTCCTATCACCTCTGATACCCACTTCTTTGATATTCCTCCCTAGTTTTTAAATTTTATTTTTGTGCCCCTTTTCAAAAAAAAAGGTTGTTTTTTTTTTATTCTTCATTATCCTTCTTCTCTTTCTGTTTCCTCCGACCCTCGTTCTCTGATTTATGACCCCTATAGTTACATGGTCTCTCTCATTGCATTCTTCATATAACCAAAGCTTCCAAGGTATCTATTCTAGGCTCTCCCCTCTAGGTGCTTTCCACAAGTGTCTTATAAGAGCTTACACTGCGGATTCCCCTTCTTCATTGTGCCTGATTTCCAGAACAATGCTGATTATTGCGGGTGTCACACAGAATACTGTCCATGGTAAGGCACCTCCTCCTACTGCATCCCTAATTATGCAGCCCACCATTGTATCTATACCTTCTCTTGATAACTCTTTGTTTTCTACATTTCCCCAGAAATCTCCCTCTGTCCATGCACTCCCCTTCCTCCAGGTGTCAGTTGTCCCCAGGGGTTCCAACTCTCCCTCACCCCCCAGGACAAGTAGACTTTTCAAACACTAAATTAACCAGCCTAATGTCTTCATCTCCCTTCATCAACCATCTCTCCTCACCCATAGGAGAATTCATCAGTGGAACTCTCTCCTGCTCCAAAATAAAATCTCTTTCTTCTCCTCCCATCTTTTCAATATTTTCCCTATCATCCTTGCCCACTCCCCTTTAGTCTCTACTCTTTCTGAGACCACAAAGATCACTTTCCCCTTATTGCTAGCTCTTGATTTGACCTCCATGCATCTATTACTCCTCTCTAGAGGCCTGTCGCCTTTCCCCCCCACACCCTTTCATGTACCCTCCCACTTTATAATGTAGTACCACAAAAGAAGGATTCGCCTATAGGCAGGGTGTTTCCAGGTTCTATCCATAATACTCTCTGTCTACCTCTTCACTGTTATGTCTACCAGATTTCGGCCTTCATCCCTGTCTCCTTGTGTACATTTAGAAAGAAGTCTCTTTCTCTCCATTGTCATTCTGTTGTTACCTGATGCATTTATTCACATCTCTATTTCTGTTGTTGAGGGTGTTCAATAAGCAATAATCTCTTCAGTCCTGATTTTCTTTTTTAAAATGTTTCAAACTCTTTTGTCCTGTGTGGTTAATGTTAGATGTGCAAGATGAGTCACCCTTGGCTATATCCTGAGCTCCGTTGCTTTTTGGAATACTCAGTTCTTTCCTTTATCAAGTGGGTGTGAAATTGTCTTGCATCACTTGAAAGTTGTTTCCTTTACATTTGAAGGTCTTCCTCCAGATGACTTGCAGAACTTGTTATTTCCAAATTGGATTGTTAAATTTAACCTTTATGTGTCTTAGAATTTGCAACCTAGGATTTTGTTTTGTTTTGTTTACTGGAGGCTGTGAATTCTTTCAACTGGAATTTCATTTTGTATATTTAGAAGTTCAGGGCAATTCTTTTCTATTATTTGTTTTATTACAGTGTTTTGTTTTGTTTTGTTTTGCCCTGTTGTGTCCTTTTGGTAGACCTCTGATCTTTAGGTTGTCTCTGTGTATCCTGTCTTCAAGATTCATAAATTTTACTTGCATAGTGAGCATTTTTTCTTTTAATGTTCTTGGTTTTGTTTTTGTTTTTTCTGCTTCTCCTCTTCTAGGTTGTTCATTTCTGTGTGTTTGCACTACCATTCATTTGTTCTCTCTTTTGTTGCTTTGGTGAGGCATGCCATTGCAGATTCCAGTTTTTCTATTCTGTTCATTATTTTTGCCATACAAGACATAAATTCTGCTCCTGTAGTTCTCGTTTCTCTTTTTAACACCCAGGAATAATGTGTTGTGGTACTGTTCTCTCAAATTCCACAGGGTCCTCTGTCTCAAGTTTTGAATCATTTTCCTTCTTTATTTTGCAGTATTTATTCATAGAGGTCTGAACTCATTTACTAGACCTGAAAGTCATATTTTCTTCTGTTGTTACTGGGGTTTTTTTTCTGTTGATACATCTGTTTATATTCAAGGTCTTTGAGTTTTCTTCTTTCTGAAATCTTTAGTACTTGCAGGCTTTCTTACACACACACACACACACACACACACACACACACACACCCCTTACTTTCCTTATTACTCAATTCCTGACTCTCTCTGCTTTGATTGTGGTTTCCTTGGGGGCTGGTTTTCAGTGTCTTAACCTCCTCTCACACTGGACAATTCCCAGTTCACCAACCTACCTATCGGGCCCAATTGACTTTTAGGTGGTCAGAACTGGCCTTACCTGGACGCTGGGCCCTTTTTCTCAGGATTAGTGGACTACTTCATTACTCCTTCTCCTCCATGGTGTCCTGTCCTGTTATCCTGTTCCACTTTCTCTGCTTGGCGCCCCCAGCAGGTTTTTACTACTAAAAGAATGTGGCTAAACTGTCTATCATGGCCAGGGTAAATTCCCACTACCTGGAGCAGGAGTCTCCATGGTACTGGAAAGAGGGAAAGGGTCCCAGGGTATGGGGGGCAGTTTTGTTGTAAGCCCATGTCATGTCCTTGGGTCTGTTAGTGCAGCCTTGCTGATGGTAGTGTAGGAGGTGAGGAAGAGGTACCAAGTAAGTTGAGGGTCAGTGAGTGTCAGTTCATGTGTTTGAGGGTTTTTTAACCTCCTTTTGGATCCTAGACCACAGAGACAGCTAAAGTTGCTTTATTTTTGGCAAATAATTTCTGTTTTGGAGAGGTTTGAGAAGTTACAGGGATCAAAGAAAATATGTAGTCTGCCATCTTGCTGCTCACATGATCTGTAAGCTTTGTTTGCTTAAAAACCTTTGTTCTCTTCATTGGAGACCACTGATAAACTGTAAGCAATGAGACATTGACAAATAAAAGGAGAAATGAACTCATTAACCTATTCTAATATAGAAATTGTTTTTTATTGCATGATTGTATTTATCACAATTATGTGAGAGTTAAAACCCTATGACACAAATGTATCTTGTTTTGTTTTTCATTACTAGATTAAGACTTGAGGAACTTTTTATTCTCACATTGCTCTGTGTGATAACCTTCATCCTTGGGCATCTGTCACACTGACAACATCATACTGACAAAGTCAGACCACATTTTTCATATTGACTTTGGGAGTTTCTTTGGTCATGCACAAACATTGGGAAAGATAAAGCGGTTAGTGCACAAGTAATGTTTACTACAGTGATTTAGCTAACAAAATAATATGCGAAGGTGAAAGAATGCAGATGAGCTGGCACCCCCCCCCCCACTTTCCTCCCAATCCTCCAACTGCCATAGTGAATTGAGTGCTGGACCTAGAGTCTGAATGATCTGAGTTCAAATTTGACCTGATAACACTTCCTAATTGTGTGATCCCAGGCAACTTTCTTAACTCTAGTCTGCCTCAGTTTCCTTAAATATAAAATGTAAATAAGTAGAAATGGAAATAGTAGCACCTACTTCCCAGGGCTGCTGGAAAGATCAAATGAAACTCTACAAACCTGAAAGTGCTATAGAAATGCTAAATGTTGTTCTTTGGATTCTGTTTGTTACTGTACCTGATTTCACTGGTATCGGAACTCCCAGTCAACAAATGCCTTCCACCAACAACTTGATTGTAACCCAAAATCATAAGGTTTTGGCTAGGACACTGAGAGTGCCTTGCCCCAAACCACATGGTCTTCTATGTGTCACAGGTACAACTTAAACCTAGGTCTTCTTGATGCTGAGGTGGGCTATCTATCATCATACACACTGCCTCTCTTTTATACTAAAGTACATCAAACAATGTGAGACAAATCACTCCTCACAGACTTGTGGATAGAACATTATCTTTCACCGCTAGGACATGAATCTAATTCCAGTTATATCTGCAATGATGCAATATGCTTTGCTCATAGTTGTTGACTAAGTGGTAGGACAGGGCTTGATCACATCAGTTGTCAAGATTTAACCATTTTACCTCCTCAGCATCTCTCACATTCGCAGTTCTCTCCACCCACCTAACCACCAACCCTAATTCAGGCTTTCATCGCCTCCCATCAGGACTAGTGTAAAAGCCTCCTTATTTGTCCCTCTGCTTCAAATCTCTCCCTCTCTACTTCATCCTCCACACAGCTGCTGAAATTATATCCCAAAAGCACTTGTCTGACCATGCTGTTATTCCCCTGCACAAGACAATCTGACTCCCTACTGATGGCTGCCTATGATTCTCTCCTCTACAGGGGTGGGGCCTCAAGGTCACACATGGCCCTCTAGGTCCTCCAGTGCAGCCCTTTGACTGAATCCAAACTTCACAGAACAAATGCCCTGAATAAAAGGATTTGTTCAGCAAAACTTGGACTCAGTTAAAAGGCTGCACCCAAGTACCTAGAAGGCCCCATGTGCCCTCAAGGCTGTGGGTTCCCCACACCTGCTCTAGGATCACATACAAATGTCCCTCGTTGGCATTAGCAGTCCATCACAGTCTTGTTCCAACCTCCCTTCCCAGGCTTATTAAACATTACTCCCTTTCATGCATTCTTTAGTCTAGCCAAACTGGCTTTATTACTGTTCTTGACACCCAACATTAGTTTTTCCCATCTCTGAACCTTTGCATAGGCTATCCCTCATTCTGCCTCCTCATCTCTGATTCTTAAATTGCCTAGTTCTTTCAAAGTTTAGCTTAAGGATGACTTCCTCCATAAGATCTTTACTGATTTCCTATCTGCTCCCTCACAGAAAATTATCTCATAATCTTTTTGCACATACTCCTACATATAAATGTTATCTGCCCTGAGAAGGTAATCTCCTTGAAGACAGGGACTATTACTTATTTTGCCCCTCAGCACCTAGCACATAGTGGCACATAGTAGGCCACTTTAAAATTCTTTGTGATTGACTGATGGATCTCAGGGCATCTCTCACCCATAATTAGCCTTAGGACATTTGTGCAATGTTCATATAGCAAAACAACCACTAACTTAGTTGAACCAAAATTCATTAAGCTTCTTGGGGAGCTTTTTTGTGTACTTTCAGACATGTGAATGGAGATTCTTATTTTTGCAGCAACTTCTTCACAACAGTGTAGAAGCAACATGAGAGCAATGAAGTTGCCTGCTGCCTAATGAATAGAATGGTATCACTGGGATTTGCCCAACACTAATAATGTTTAATTCCTGGTTTTGGCTTTACAACACTTATATTCACTCTAAGTTCCCTCATGACCTGTGATTCACATCTTAAAATATAAAGGGAAAATAGGACAATAAAAATACACCCTTAAGAGATTTAAATTCTCAGTTTTTTTCCTTATAATAATTATTCTGTTTTACTCCAAGTTTTTTTTTATATTGATCCATATGTCAAGATGGTTTTAATTATAATCTGCTTGCCTTAATTATACTCAATTAATTTTCTTAGAATAAAGATGAGGGTCATTGCTCTGCAATTCTAATTTTCTGAATGATTTTCTTTCTGAATAAAAAAATGAGGCGTATTATTTCAAGTAGGATTGAGATTTACCAAAGTTTTTCAGAGGCTCAGAGAAAATGCATACTTTAATATAAAGCATCACACTCCACAGCTATAGAATTCTCATGTTCCTGCTCTATATATGGGTACCACAGTTAAGGTTATAATTACTAGAGTAATAATGAAATGTTTTGTTCTGATGCTGTATTCACAAAATTCACCAAGGAACATATAAATCCCAAATGTCCTAACTTACCAACTTACTTTAGCCTAAGTAGTTAGATGTTACATAGAAAGCAAGAGAGTGACTGGATTCATTACTTGATTGATTTATAATCTTTAGCTCTTTTCAAGGCCAGTTTTAGGCATAATTCTCTACTAGGAAATATGACTTTGGCACCTCAGTCCCCAATATCAATGTATTTTACACTCCTGTTCACAATCCCACAATTCAATGCTTTTGTGCCTTATATCTTCTGTATAACTTAATTTTAAAAAAAAAGTCGAATAGCACGTCTCAGAAAAAAAAAGACATTAACTTATTTCAGGAAGAATTCCTAAGTTATCAAGTAAGAAGAGAGAGGCATTCAATAATGTTCATTCAAAGCATATTTATCACCAAGTATGGTGGCCCATGCCTGTAATCCCTGCCAGTGGGGAGGATGAGACTGGTGGATCTCATGAGATTGTCTAAGCCAATCTGGCAACCCTACTAAGTTCCACATTAATATAATAGGTCCTAGGATCCAGAGGCCACCAATTTGCCTAACAAGGGGTGAACGGTAGTGGCATAGGGCCATGATTAGCTCTTCTTGCCTGAGTGAGATACAGAAGTGTTTGTTATGATTGAATAAATCTTTTGACTTCAAAGATGACACATTTCCTTAGTTCTCCTCCCATATCTTCAACTATTCTTTCTGTTTCCTTGCCCTTCATTTCATTTCACTCTTTATTCTCCTCTACAGTCTTTATGGTGGAGTTTTACTTCCATTTTCCCTAAGTTCTATTCCTCTTCATCAACTCTGTCTTTGTTCCTGGGTGGGCTGTGTCGATCTACTCCCCCACTGGCCCACTGACTACTGCTGTAACTTTTTGGACCAAAGTGCCCCTCCTTGGCAACTCTACTATGTGTATCCTTTTCCCAATTACAATGTGATCTCCTTGATGGTAGGGTCAATCTTTGCTTTTGTATTTGCATCCCCAGTGATTAACACAGCTCATGACACATATGTTGATTAAGAATCAATCCATAAACATTTGTTATTTGCCTACTATACTCAGGGTCCTTTGCTAAGTAAGTGTTGGGCATATAAAAGGAGGCAAAAGACTGTCTCTACCCTCAAGGAGCTTATTATCTAATAGGGGAGACAACAGGCATACAAATATACAGTTAATCCTCAACTTTTCTGGGAGCAAAGTTCCTAGAAAATTGTGTGAAAATCAAAAATATGAATGTTAATATATTGAGTCTATGGATAGTAAGAGGTTAGCAATCTCACTAGAGATTGCTGAAAATTCACTTTTCTGCATATAATTCTTCATAATAAAAATTAATTCTGATATGTACCTTTTTCTAACATAGTAACCATGAAATAACCCATAAAATGAAATGCACAAAATGAAAAAGTAACATGCAAAACATTTTTCCTGCTAGTAATTCCCTAGAATTCTGTGACCTTTTGTGATAGCATATCAATTTTAAAAAATTGATTTCAGACAATATTCACTTATTATAACATGTGAAATCTACGGTACCATAAATACTACACAGTAAATAAAATTCTTAAAAGCTATAACATTTTTAACCTGTGTCTTACCTTTCACTGTCAGGTGGTGGTGTAATGGCATTGTACTGTATACTATGCTGCTATAAACCTCTCTGCCTTGACCACCCTTTGAAAACCAAGGGATAGGTTGCTGGGACTTTAGTTGCTATAAGACTGGTGTTTTGATATCCCCTCCAACATTCTGTCCCTCACAGCTGGTGAATGGCATTAGAGATCATGAAGGACACACTAGCCTGAAGTAATGCATCTGCAGTGTCTGTTCCATGGGCTGTTTGAAGTCCTGAAGGGTTTTGGAGTAGGGGAGGATAGCAGAGGTGAGCTGACATTTAACCTTGAGACTGCAATGGATGATGGGATTGGTAGTCTCAATAATCTAGCCAGCTGGTTGATTATGCCAAGCTACCCTTCAAGCTTGGAAACTGTGAGTGGCACAATCTTGGAAGCTTGTTCATTGTCATCACCTTCACTGTCCTGAAGACCTTCCTGAGCCATTGCCTCTAACTTCATTTGTCTGCTGCTCCACAAACTTGAACGCATCATGCCTCTCATTTTTTCCCTCTGTTGCATGTAGCTACTTTCCTGATGTCATGGTCCTCTTCAAGAATGAAGAACAAACAACATACCTCTATTATTAACGAGATGTGTTAGAAGAGACAATCTCTCTAAGCCTCAGTGGCCTCATCTGTAATAGGATATTTGCCCAGCTTAATTCACAGGGTTTGTGTGAAGAAAAAAGGAAATATTTCCAGACTACGATTTTATCCTAAAGTTCTATATAAATATGAATTATGATCATGAGAAATTAGGTATCATAGATGTAGGGAATTCCTGAGGTAATTTCTGGCTTTATTAAGCTGAGATATCAAAAGGGCTGACCAAGAAAAGATGGTACATTTATGTAAGAAGTTGGAAAAAAATCCAGGTTGTTCATGGCCGCTGTGAGACTTTTAAAATTAATGTTTGCTGAGTTCTGGAAGTTCACACATGGCACTAAATGCGGCTTTGGCTACAGTAGCATCAGCTGTTTTAAAGTTCTCATCTTATTACACTTATTAGATTCTCAATGTTGTCCAATCATACCTAATTGCATAGTCATCTCTTCCATCTAGCAAAGATCGAAAATTCACTTTGTCAATTAACTCTTGAATAACAGATACAATGATTAGTGTCCTTTCAGATGAACTGAAAAATTAATACTATTAAAATGCATGTCACTTGTCAAAGAAATATCTGAGAAACTGTATGCCTAAATTTTGCCCAACATGTTATCTACTCATTTATTATTTGTGGTTTAAATATTATCTAGTTCTTTGAAGCCTCTGTTACTTTTAAAATATCAACACCACTCTTATTTCCTGGAAGTGTGTTGCAGGCCCAGTAACATTTGCTTTCATTACCTGAAATCTCCAAATAATTATTAACTTAATACATTTTAAATGTTCCTAACTTCTGAGCTGTGGCATTACTATTCAGAACACAGAAATATTATTTGGATATTTCTCACCCGG
Organism: Trichosurus vulpecula; assembly: GCF_011100635.1. Taxonomy (NCBI): domain Eukaryota; kingdom Metazoa; phylum Chordata; class Mammalia; order Diprotodontia; family Phalangeridae; genus Trichosurus; species Trichosurus vulpecula. The sequence continues at coordinate 186,039,665 of NC_050577.1, read as the reverse complement.
GATTGAAATAACAACCTCCAAATTAAATGAACATACACTCAGTGATTTCAATGCAAAGGTAGGCATAAGAGAGGACAGTGAAAAATATTGGAAAATAAAGCTTTTTGAAGACCAGCAGCTGGTAGACTGCAAATAAGGTTTATATCTATAAATCATAAATATTTTCATTAGCAAAAGAGTTGAGCACTGAGTAACTGCAAAAAATGAAATTGATAATACTTTTAACATAAAGAAAGTAAGGTATGGGAGTCATTTCAGAATCAACTACCTGTGTATTGTTAGACCACTGATAGATAGATGATAGATAGATAGAAAGACAGATAGACAGACAGACAGGTAGCTATCCCAGATTAGAAGGAAGAAGAGAAATGGGAAGATATAATTAAAAAACAGCTAGAACCAGACCATTTGAATTCAACAATTATTAAGTACCTACTAAGTGTCAGGCACTTTGCCAGGTGCTGGGAATACAAGGACAAAAACAAAACAGACCATTCTCTCAAGTAGTTTACATTATATTAGGAGAAACAGTATGTGCATAAAAATTGAATACAAAATATGTACAAAGTAAATTTCTGGGAAGATGGCATAGGTCTTCTATAAATGGCAACTTGTTAACAATCTAATGGAGTTCCCAAGGACAACAGTAGGATAGGGAAGTGGGAGATTCAACATAGATGGGTATGAGGGAGTGGAGAGTGGCGGCCAAAGAGAAAGACCTATGCAGCTAAGTACTCAGAATCACAGAATCATAGGGAAGTAGATTATCACACCTTTCACTAAAACAGTGTCAATGTTAATATTATCAATCCCTGAGCAAAAGGTAGGAAATACAGGTTGCGTAGTAGGACAGATCATAGGTCATTGGTTTTAGCTGCTAGTAAAAAAGCAAGGGTTGGTGGAGTGTTGGGGTCAGGCTACATAAAGGACTGAGACATATTTGAGATACTCCATTTATCATCCAGGTATCTGCTCCAGCTCCATGGGGGAGTAGATTATCTCCCCCAGGGTGGGGCTCTCAGAAAGGTCTTTGGTATTAAACTTTTGGTTATTGTAGGAGAGGGAGGCGGGAGCAGGAGTGGGGGGAGTTGGATTTGAGTGAGGGAGTCCCTTCCCCCTTCCCTCCCCTTCCCTCCTCTTCCCCTTGTCCTCCCTCTTTCCCTTCCCCTCTTCACCTGAGGGTGCTCTGCCCAAAAGAAGGTGCATTTTGTTGGCTAAAACTTGGGGTTTACTGGCTAGATTTCTTTCTCAAAGACCAAACCTTAAACCCAATTCACTCTGGAGCTCATAGATTGGTCAACAATAGGTCCCTGCCCTCCAAGCACAGAGCAATTAATTAGTAGTGTAATTAGTAAAATGTAATTAGTAAATAGTAACTGTTTGTCTTTTAGACAGCAACCCTGATGGTCTTCCCCTTCTAGTTCGACTTTTTTTTTTTTTTTAACGGGGCCATCCCTTGACTCACTTCTTAAAGAGACCTATTCACTGAATGGGAATTACTTCACTCAAAGTGAGAACCTGAAAAGACCTTAGCCTGAAAGGGCCAGGGTCTCCCAATGCATCCTGGGCCATGTCCAGTGGTCCTGATGAATACCAGGCCACTGGACACAGATGAGTCTAGAGGAGAAAGTGAGGCTGGTGACCTTGCACAGCCCTCACTCAAATCAAAGTCAACTGCATGTCATGTCATCATCTCCCTGAGGTCATGGTCTTCTTCAAGAAAGCAGGACAAACACAACAGTTGGTTATTGTAATCTGGAAGAGCAAAAGGGAAAATAATAGTCTTGCCTTGGTAGTCAAGAAAGAGCTGATGGAGCCCTCCTAGCTGATTATAAAGGAGTGAGATATGTTTGAGATACTCACTCTCTAATAATCAATCATAGACTTTGTCCATCAACTCATATATCTTGGACAGACACCTCATATGCACAATGAGCTAAGTCTATAATTGAATAAAAGAAAAGATTGCACTTGGAAAATTGTGTATTACTTTCAAAGACTCCAAATTTTTCCCTGAAACTAAACCCATGTTCTTCTGCTGATGCTGTATTATGTGACTTAGCCTTCAAGAAAATAAAATTTACACAAAGGGCAGCGAGAAGCTGGAAAGTGAGTGTGAAAATACCAACACATTATATATGATAAACTATATGTACAATGTGACACACACAAAAAATCATCAAAGAAATGTATAACGTGAAAAGGGTGTGAGGCCAGTTATGCATCGATGTTCGAGTATAACAGACAGGCAGCTCACTTGTAGTATTATTAGCCTAAATTCAGGAGATTGTTGAGTAACCCTTTGTGGATGATTTATGGAAGAACAGTTATGACAGTCAAACAGAATTAGATTACATGGATGTGCTGCAGTTTGCACTATCTCTGATGAAGTTGCATATCCATCAAAGCATTTGTATATGTGTATACCCACATACTTAATTGAGAGAAAGCATGCAAAGTATAATTGAGGAAAAAAAACTGGTTAATCTTTCTGTTAGGTATCTTCAGCCTAGCTATTTAAAGCACAAGCCTATAACAAAAGTTAGTACAGTTTACCTCACAGCAGTCTGCTCTAATTGTAGGCAAAGTACATGGGAGGAAATATACAGTCTCTTGAGCCCTGGACTAATAAACCTAGGATTATAAAGAGAACACATTATCAAAGCTTTAATGAAAGCTTAGCTAAAATCATAGAGGAGACACTTGTGGCAAGATGGTGAAGTGGGAGGCTATATCTAGTCCATCAATTAGCATTATTAACAGTTTACTATGTGCCAAGCACTGTGCTAGACCCTGGGAAAACAAATATAAGCAGAAAGACCGACCTCACTCTCACGAAGTTTATATTCTGATGGAGCAAGACAATACATAAAAGGAAGTTAAATAGAATGAAGAGGTACGCTTGAGAGGGAATCATGGAAGGGAAAATTCAGTCAGGAATGAAACTTGGAGAGGAATGGCCTGCCCTGAGCACTGTCCTTAAAACAGAGGTTCTGGGAGGAACCAGCTAATCAGAAGAAAATGACCCACAGGGGTGGGAACTCCAGGGACCGGTGATCTCCCAGGGTGAGAAGGCTGCTGTGGAGTTCCAGCCTAGTTACCACACTCCCCACCAGCCTCCAAACATAAAAAGTGGGTGGGGAGGGGAGGCAACACTAAATAAAATAATAAAGTGCATTAAGTGTAGTATAAAAACAGGATCACATGACTAACAAGATGGAAGACTAGAGACTTACTCCAGTTTGCACTAATTCTCAAATCCCTACCCCACCTGAAAAAGAATTAAGCACCCTCCAGAGGTAAAGCAGTTACACCTGAATTCATAGGACAGCAAAGCCCAACAAGATAAGAGCCTTACAAATCAGCTGTGGAAAACTCTAATTCTTTACCACTCACTCAACATGTCTCCTCCACCAACCTTTACATTCTAGCACAGAGCACAAATTGAGCCTCAGGTTTGTGCATTGGGACCCACTTAGAGATTTAGAGAATTTAGAGAATTGATTCAGACTAAGTGGATGCACTCCACCTCCACTCATAACCATATTAAAACTGCCCAGCTAAATGAGAGGAGGAGGAGGGTGGATGAAGATTTCTCCTCCGTACGAAGTCCCCTAGATTAAAAAAAAAACTCTCAATTTATGAACACTCTACCCTCTACAACTCTGGGGGAAAGTGTGTCCAACACAAATTTAGCCCATCCAGAGTACTAAGAAAGTTGTAGACCTAGGGTATGGGGCCAGCCTGCTCAACTGAAATAGACCTGAAGGAAAAGAGCCTGAAATCCATTTGGGGCCAGTCTTGTCCCACCAGAAACTACCTGGAACAGGAGCTAGACTGGTGAAAAGAAAATGTCCCAAAGTGGGAGGAGGCTGAAAACTCCTTGTGGGAGATGAAGACCTTAAAATGGATCTAATGGAGGTCAGATTGCTGCACAGGGAGACTTTCCTCTGAGAGAGTGTTGTCCCTTCATATCTGTACCAGCCAAGGAAAAGATGTTTGAAAATAGTATACAGCAGATGTAGTGCTTCACACTTGAAATCTGTACTACTGGGGAGGCTGAGCCCAGTATTGATTGAGTTCAGAAGCTCTGAGATGCCATTAAATTAAAGCTGATTCAGTGTCTGCATTGTGTGGTATCAATATGGGGGGGGAGGGAGGTGGGAAGGGACACTGAGCTCGCCATGGACAGACGAATCAACCCAAGCCAAGACAGAAGCAGGTCATAAGAAGCAAGTGGTGATCAACAATGGGGTCAGACCTAAGAGTAGTTGCTCCACTAATAGTATGGGCCAAATAGTGAGGAAGGAAAGAACAGGAAGAGAAGGAAGGAAGGAAGGATGGGCAAAATCTAAGGATCATAGACAATGAAATAAAATCTTGAATTCCATACTTCAGGAGACCGAACAAGAAAATGATGCAGTATTTTAAACAAAGAACAAAATACAGAGCAGCAAAATCTACATAAGCCCCAAAGAATTAATATAATTTTAAAACTTCAGAATTCCAAATGATTATAGTGGACAAAGAAAATAATCCCTTCAATATAGAAAAGAAATATGGAACAATGGCTCTGGGCTCAGATAAGATGGTTTCAAATTCTCTCTCTGACACATGTTGACTGTGTGGTCTTGGGTAAATCACTTAACTTCCCTGGGCCTAAGTTTCTTCAACTGCAGACTGAGGAGTTTGAACTAGACAGCCTCTCAGGTCCATTCTAGATAGAAATCAACTATCCTGAGAAAACTGATTTGAATCACTCCATATAGCTCCTGATTTATAAGAAATCAAAGATCAAATTGATACAATTTCTTTGAAAAAGCAAGGAAATCAGCTTGTTCTCCAGAGTAACATATCCAAGCTTTGTCATCAATGGAAATATATATATATATATGGATTTTCAACAGAAGGGAAATATTTGAGTCATTCTTTCAAAAGGTGCCAGAAATAAATAGAACACTTAACATGCAAATTCATTAAATAAAAGAATTGTAGAAAGGTAATTTTAAGAAGTAGTTAAGCCAAAAAAAGAATATGTAATGAAGTCAATATTTAATAAATACAAAACTTGATAAGACTATTAAAAAACACTTACAGAACAATAAGGAGAGAATATCTGTGGGCAAATCTCAAAGAATGTACAAAGAATCAAGAGACAGGAAAATTTAATTAAAATCAAGAGCAGGAAAATTGAATCGATATTTCTTGAATGCCAATCCACAATTCCTCATAAGTAAGTCTGTATGGGCTGAGAGGTAAGCACAGAGGAACATCTTTTGGATACACGAAGGAAGGAATTCGACTGGAGCAGGAGCTCTCTTCTGGAAAAGAATGTTTACGTGACCTAGAACTGAGAGGAAAGGGTGATGTGTTATGTTTGTTTGTTTAGGTTTTTTTTTCTTTCTTTCAGACTTTCTAGGAGAATTTGGGAGAACCAAGCAAGAATATTAAAGAATATATACATGGGAGCTTCATGTCATGTTCCCAAAGAGGTAGTGGGTGCCACAAGGACATTACAATGGGATCTATTTAGAGTATGAGACCCTTAAGGAAACTTTCTACATCGAACAGAAGTAACCCTTTTCTGGATGACCTCCTATGGCTTTGTATGGGATGAATCTGGGTCCCCAATAGCAGGCAGAAATAGAGAGGAGTGGCCAGTGGGAATAGGTTCAAAGGAATGATATGTGAATTACTTGGAGTTGGATGAAGGCTTGAATCTGAATGCAGAGTTACTTTCACCATATCACACTGTCCTTGTCATGAATTAATATTTCTGGGAATAAAATTCCTCCAAAGAACTTTCTAAAAAGGACAAAAATAAATGAGAAAAGGAGACACAGGAGAGATATGTAATAGAATTTATAATCAAAGAGTCATCATGGTATAGTGGAAAAGAGCCCTCAGTTTGTAAACCAAAGGACATAAGTTCAATGTCATAACAAGGTCATATATGGCTTTGTTATTTAAAATCTGTTTGACTTTTAAGACATTATCTCTGGCCTAAGATTACTTATCTGTAAAATTAGAGGGTTAAACTACATGACCTATAAGACTTCTTCTGTCTCTAAATCTATAAAATCGTAATTCAGTTAGAGAATAAAGCAAGGCTTTTTTTGGGGCATTTCAGAAGTCCCAATATGTATTATGAAAATTATAAAGAAAATAATGTACAAAAATTAGCACTTATAATGAAAGTTTAGTTTCTATTGTATCCAACTATGGGAAATGAATCAAGAGGAGGATGAATTAAATGAATTTGTCTTAGAATGGGAATCTCAAAATGAATATTTTCCAAACCAAAAGACTACATGCTGGTTGGAGGATTAGGCAGAGAGAATCTTGGCTCAGAAGCCAACTGGTTAAAAAAAGAAAGAATAGTAAAGCCAATAAGTTGTTTAAAAGATAAGACAAAAAGGTTTCTTTTTAAAAATATTTTTCCAATTATGTATAAGAACAATTTTAACATTCTTTTTAAAAAAATTTCATTCTAAATTCTCTTTTTCCTCCCTTCCTTCCCCCATCATTGAGAAGGCAAGCAATTTGATAAAGGTTACACATATGTGATCATACAAAACATAGTTCCACATCAGTTACATTACTGTGCATGCTGCTCTCCTGGTTCTTCTCACTTCTCATTATGTATCTATTCGTATAAGTCTTTCCAGGTTTTTCTTACAGCATCCTGCTCATCTTTTCCTATAGCACAATAGAATTTCATTACAACCATATACCACAAATTGTTCAGCCACTCTCCAATTGATGGGCATCCCCTCAATTTCTAATTTTTTGCCACCACTAAAAGAACTGGTATAAATATTGTTAACATGGGTTCTATAATAACTATACTGTATTTTAGAACTACCTTTCTTCACAGGGGAGCAAGACAATGGCATTGCACACAACCAGTCAATTTCTGATGCTCAGAATTGCTTGACATACCAGGGATGCTTTGCAAGTGAACTCTAGTCAAATTTAGAGATGCCTGTAGCTGCCATAAACCACAGAACTAACCTTGCTCAGCTCAAGGACAACTTGGAGCAAAAGTTAAAAACTTGAGACCTTGCTCAGGACTTTCTAAACATACTGCTGCCTGGCTCATTATGTCTACAGGTGTCTTCTCCCTTAACCCCCACCTCCCTGCCCAAAAGCCTCTACAAACTATATTATCTCACCTTTTTCCCACACCCCTTTGAGTAGCTGAGAACTCTCCCTCTCTGCTCCCTTGCAAGATCTCCTCTTCCCTATTCCTGGCAATTTTCATTTTGGGATCTCTTTCAGGAGGTGATCAGTGGATTCTTTCAATTTCTTCTTTCCCTCTGATTCTAGGATATCAGGGAATTTTTCTTTGATAGTTTACTAAAAGAGGATGACTAGGCTTTTTTGGATGGTGGCTTTCAGGTAGTTCAATAATTTTTCAATCTTCTCTACTGGATTTTAGATCAGTTGTTTTTCCAGTGAGATGTTTTACAATTTCTTCCATTTTTTTCAATGTTTCAATATTGTTTTATTGCTTCTTGATGTCTCAGAGAGACATTATCTTCCATTTGCCCAATTCTAATTTTTAAAGAATTGTCCTCAGTGAGTTTTTGTGCCATTTGACCAATTCTGCTTTTTAAGCTCTTCCCCTTAGTAGATTTTTGTACCTCTTTTAACATTTGGTCTATTCTGTTTTTTAAGGTATCATTTTGTTCAGTACTTTTTGTGCCTCTTTTACCAAGCTGTTCACTTTTTTTCATAATTTTCTTGAAGTCCTCTCATTTTTCCCCATTTTTTTCTCTAAGTCTCTCATTTGATTTTGAAAATTCTTTTTGAGCCAATTTACGACTTCTTTTGGGTCCAGAGACCAATTTATATTTTACTTTGAGGCTTTGCATGTAGCTGTTTTGATTTTGCAGTCTTCTAAGTTTGTGTTTTGATCTTCCCTGTCATCATAGTAACTTTATATGATTAGGTTATTTTTGTTGTTGTTGTTGTTTGTTCATTTTTCCAGCCTATTTCTTGACTTTAAACTTTATGTTAAAAGTTGGACTCTGTCTAAAGCTTCAAGTTTTTCATGTTGCTCTTTTCAGAGTTAGTTCTGAAGGTCTGTAAGTTTTCAGTTCTTTTAAGGTGGTATGATCCAAGGAGATGTGTGTTGCCTACTTTCCTGGTCTGTGAACTAGTCTGTGAGTGACCACAAACACTCTTTTTTATTTTTATTTTTTTGATTTTCATTATTTATTTAATATTTTTAGTTCTCAGCATTGATTTCCACAAGATTTTGAAATACAAATTTTCTCCCCATTTCTATTCTATCCCCCCTACTCCAAGATGGCAAATATTCTGATTGCCCCATTCCCCAATCAGCCCTCCCTTCTGTCACTCCACTCCCCTCCATCCCCTTTTCCCTTACTTTCTTGTAGGGCAAGATAGATTTCTATGCCCAGTTGCATGCAAAAACAACTTTTTTGAACATCTGCTTTTAAAACTTTGAATTCCAAATTCTCTCCCCTCTTCCCTCCCCACTCACCCTCCCTAAGAAGGCAAGCAATTCAACATAGGCCACATGCATATCATTATGTAAAACCCTTCCACAATACTCATGTTGTGAATTCTAACTATATTTTGCACCCTCCTGTCCAGTCCCACTTTATTCATTTTTCTCCCTTGACCCTGTCCCTTTTGGAAAGTGTTTGCTTTTAATTACCTCCTCCCCTATCTGCCCTCCTTTCTGTCATCCCACCTTTTTTGTCCCCTTCCTCCTTCTTTCTGGTAGGGTGAGTGTTTATGTTATTCCCTCCTCAAGGCAAATCCGATGAGAGCAAGAGTCACTCATTCCCCCTCACCTGCCCCCTCTTCCCTTCCAGTGAACTGCTTTTTCTTGCCACTTTTATGTAAGATAATTTACCCCATTTTATCTCTTCCTTTCTCCCTCTCTCAATATATTCCTCTCTCATCCCTTAATTTGATTCTATTTTTTTTGGTTATCATCCCTTCATATTCAACTCACCCTGTGCCCTACATATATATAGATAGATAGATAGATATAGATTCCTTTCAGCTACCCTAATACTGATGTCACATGAATCAGACATGTCATCTTTCCATGTAGGAATGTAAACAAAACAGTTCAACTTTAGTAAGTCCCTTATGATTTCTCTTTCTTGTTTACCTTTTCATGCTTCTCTTGATTCTTGTGTTTGAAAGTCAAATTTTCTATTCAGTTCTGGTCTTCTCACTGAGAAAGCTTGAAAGTCCTCTATTTTATTGAAAATCCATATTTTGCCTTGGAGCATTATACTCAAGTTTTTCTGGGTAGGTGATTCTTGGTTTTAATCCTAGCTCCGTTGACCTCTGGAATATCATATTCCAAGCCCTTCAATCCCTTAATGTAGAAGCTGCTAGATCTTGTGTTATCAATGATTGTGTTTCCACAGTACTCAAATTGTTTCTTTCTGGATGCTTGCAGTATTTTCTCCTTGTTCTGGGAGGTCTAGAATTTGGTGACAATATTCCTAGGAGTTTTCTTTTTGGGATCTTTCTCAGGAGGTAATCGGTGGATTCTTTCAATTTCTATTTTACCTTCTGGCTCTAGAATATCAGGGCCGTTCTCCTTCATAATTTCTTGAAAGATGCTATCTAGGCTCCTTATTTGATCATGGCTTTCAAGTAGCCCAATAATTTTTAAATTATCTCTCCTGGATCTATTCTCCAGGCCAGTGGTTTTTCCAATGAGATATTTCACATTGTCTTCCACTTTTTCATTCCTTTGGTTCTGTTTTATAATATCTTGATTTCTCATAAAGTCACTAACTTCCACTTGCTCCAATCTAATTTTTAAGGCAATATTTTCTTCAGTGGTCTTTTGGACCTCCTTCTCCATTTGGCTAATTCTGCCTTTCAAGGCATTATTCTCCTCATTGGCTTTTTGGAGCTCTTTTGCCATTTGAGCTAGTCTATTTTTTAAGGTGTTGTTTTCTTCAATATTTTTTTTGGGTCTCCTTTAGACAGTCACTGACTTGTTTTTCATGGTTTTCTCACATCACTCTAATTTCTCTTCCCAATTTTTCCTCTACTTCTCTAACTTGCTTTTCCAAATCTTTTTTGAGCTCTTCCATGGCCTGAGATCAGTTCATGTTTTTCTTGGAGGCTTTTGATGTAGGCTGTTTGACTTTGTTGACTTCTTCTGGCTGTATGTTATGGTCTTCTTTGTCACCAAAGAAAGATTCCAAAGTCTGAGTCTGAACCTGAGACCATTTTCGCTGCCTGTTCACATTCCCAGCCAAATACTTGACCCTTGAGCTTTTTGTCATGGTATGACTCCTTGTAGAGTAGAGAGTACTTTGTTCCAAGCTTGAGGGGCTGCCCTGCTATTTTCAGAGCTACTTCTACACAGCGAGCTCTGCCACAGTAGCACTCCTCCTTCCCCAAGAACCACCAACCAGGATTGCAGCCCAGATCCAGGCAGGGCAAAGCAAGCTTTGCACTCTCACTCTAATCCACTACTTCATTCCTCCCACCAGGTGGGCCTGGGCTGGAAGCAACTGCAGCTGTAGCTCTGGAAGCAGCCTCAGAGCTTCACCACCTCTGCCACCCCCAGGCGGTGGCTGACTGCAAACTCCTTTCACTCTCTCCCAGCAGCTTTTCCTACTAACCTTCTCTGTTGTCTTTGGTGTTTGTGGGTTGAGAAGTCTGGTAACTGCCACAGCTCACTGATTAAGGCCCTATGCCTGTTCTGCCCAGTTCCTGGTCTGGTTGGTCCTGGCATGGCCCACACTGGGCTGCCTCCACTTTCAGCACCATGTGATAGATCCTTCCCGGTGAACATCCAGATTCTCCTGCATTGGAACCCTGCTTCCCTCTGCTATTTTGTGGGTTATGCAGCTCTAGAATTTGTTCAGAGCCTTTTTTCATAGGTGTTTGGAAGGACCTGGGAGGGGAGCTTAAGCAAGTCCCCGCTTTCCAGTTATCATGTTGACTCCACCCCCCACCCCAACCACAAGCCCTCTTTTCAGCCCTGGAACTATGACAGGGTCCCCACTCATGCTAGTGCTCCTTTTAGCCCTGGGACTATCACTAGGACTCTTTGCCCTGGGACTCTCACCCCAGTGAGATTTACCTTTCCCACCAACCTTCTCAGTCATCTTGGGCTGGAAAATTGCTTCACCTCATGAGAGAAATTGTTTTTTTCCATTTTATTAATAACTAATTATTAAATTAGGATTGAGGTTTTTCCTTTGCCCAGATTGCTGGAGGTGGCTGAGTCTCATGATTAATTCACATTCTGAGCAGGATGACCTGAAAACTTTTAGCTCACCTCCTCATTAATTTTTCACCATTGGCTCATCGTTTGGGTTTTGATGGCTCAGAGTAAGTGTAAATAGCAGTTATTTCTGATCTGGCCAGAAACTCTGAGGGTCTTTCCCTCCCAGATTGATTCTTTTATAAAGGCAAACAAGGCCATTTTTTGCCTCAATTCTTACCTAGTCTTTAATTACTAAATGGTCAGACAAACTGAGACCTGGGAAAGACCTTAGCTTAAAAAGGCCAAGATCACCCACTGCATCCAAGGCCATTGCCAGTCATCTTGATCTATATCTTGCCACTGGACTCTGATGACTGGAGTAATGAGTGAGGCTGATGACTTTGTACAGCTCTGCCTCACTTAAATCCAATTCACTTGCAACTCAAGACCTCACTCTCCTGTTGTCTTCCTCTTCAAGAACAAAAGATAAATAACAACAATTCTTCACCAATCAGGATTTTTACCTGTCAGAGGCACCTCCTTTTCCAAAGGCATTCAGTGATCTCCATGGTTTTGTCTTTGGCTACTGAGAGAGACCACTGATCATCAATTTATTGATTATTTGCTAGCCAAACTAATAAATTGATTATTAATTAACTAAAAACTCTATCTCTCAGGTTTTTTATTCATCATACTCCATGCCTTTTATTAATTCTGCTGCTCCAGAACCCCATTTTGAGGTATTATTTTAGAGTTCTTTGTGGGGGAACTTCAGAGAGCTCAGATGAGTCCCTGCCTTTACTCCATTATCTTCAAGTGAAGAAATATAAACTTTATGTTGTTCTTATTCAGCCATTTTTAGTTAAATCTGACTCTTTGTGACCCCATTTGAAGCTTTCTTGACAAAAGTACTAGAGTGGTGTGTTGATAAGTAAAATGGCCTTTGTTTTCTTTGAGTAATTCAGTGAGCCTTACTAGGTGCTAAGCCCCAGGCCCAAACCCCATCAGGTGTTAACCTAATCTATGTGGATGTGAACCTCCCAGGGTCCTAAGGGGAGGGGCCAACTCAAGAACCAATCATCAGAGCCTGAGCTCTGGTGATTCAGATGACATTTGATGATTGAAGCCCTATAAGAAGGGAGGACAAAGCCATTTGTGCAGGGCTCTGGAGATGGTGTTGATGAGGAGACCCCGGGCAGCTGTAGCTAAGGAGTCCTCCAGCTTGTAAACCCGGATGCTGAGACTTTGTCGAACTCTGGTAACTATGTGTTGGGATTTGAATCAGACAAAGTCTGTCTGTTGATGTTTGTAATTTGTTTGCATTTTGTTCTGAAGTTCAGGGTGCTGGATTTTTTCCCCTGAACTAAGTGAATGATATTCGTATGCTGAATTAAAAGTAAGCTTGTCAACTCCTTCACCTTGCTTTCCTTAATTAAGCAGATCAAAAGAACCTGTGCTGTTGGCAGCTTTCTGGGTGCTGACTGTGGGTGGATCTTACACCCCCAAAGAAGCTGCTAGCCAGATTGTTAAAACAAGTGGTTTGCCATTTCCTTCTCCCCCTCAATTTACAGATGAAGAGCCAAGGCAAACAAGGTTAAGTGACTTGCCAAGGGTCACATAGCCAATAAGTGTCTGAGGCCAGATTTGAAATCAGGAAGACTCATCTTTCTGACTCCAGACCTGCCACTGCATCCACTGTGCCACTTACCTGTCCTGAAACATAAACTTGCAATTGCCACACGAAAAAACTCTTGAAACCACTAATCATCATAAAAAAGCAAACAAAAACAAAAAACGACCTTGACATTTTGCCTCTCCCCTCTCTGGGGACAAAGAATGAAGTGGGATATTTTGGAGAGGCAATGGACAAAAAAAGCAAACTAGTGTTGGTGGAGCTGTGAATTAATTCAAACATTCTGGAAAACAATTTAGAGCTCTACTCAAAAATGTCAGTGAACTATACATATCCTTTGTCCCTCAAATGGCCCGACATAGGAGGAAAGGACCCACATAGACAAAAAATATTTTAGCATCACTTTTTGTTGTAGAACAGAACAGAAAACAAAGTAGCTCCTCATCATTTGGAGAATGATGAACAAATTTTGTTATATGGATGTAATGTTACATTACGCTGTACAAAAATGGTAAATGTGAATACAGAGAACCTTAGGAAAACTAGTGTGAGAATGGGGAGAAAAACCACACTACCCCATTGTAGTCTTATGTTTCAGCTAGGTGAGAATACGTCTCAATCAATCAATCAAAAAAGACTTTAGACTCAGTGTGAAAGTCTTTGAAAGTCATTTGATGAACTGAAATATCACCAGATGAGAGATCTGTTCTAGATAGCCGAGGGATTTCATTATATTCTCTGAATTCTATATAAAATCAGAATTTTCTGGAATAGGAGACTTGCAGAAAACAGAATATTTGACTTTCCAGACCATCTATAAAGAGGAATCCCTTGAGGGCAAGGAATGTGGTCAATAGGAAGCCACAGATTCTGTCAAATCCAGTCATTTCCCAACCCCTACCATTCTTTGACTGGAGGAGTACCTTCCAGCAAAGTCCAGCTTTGGACTTCCTATTTCCCCATTCATGTTCTAAATAGTCTTCTTGTATCAGCTAATGATAATGTCTATAATGGGAACCCAGGACCAAGTGGACTGAGATTTACCATGTTTAAGAAGTACTTCTTGAGTACTCCATAAATGGGAGAAAAAGGACTTCCAGAAACCAGATGCCTGAGATATTCCTTCGCCAAAGTTCTCTCTAATCTTGAGACCACTTTTCCATAGACTCTATATGTATTTGTGTGAGAACATATTACATATTTTGGGGAAAATGTTTTGTATAAACTTGCCTTATTGTACTACCTTAGTAAATACCCCTTTCTGAAACAAAAACAAAAACAAAAAACTTAAGGCAGGTTAACTAAATGATACTCAACCAATAATCTGTGGGGGGAGGGAGGGAGAGATATATGAGGGCACTTCAGCCAATGCCATTAGAAAATCATGTCTGACCCCTCAGAGGTACCCTTAGGATTTTAAGAAGGAAAGAAGTACCTAACCAAGCTCTGAGGACCTAACTTGTCAGTGGGAGTAAGAGGTAGGATGAGGATCCTTAGAGCTTACATGGGCTACACTTGTATGAACTGATGTAGATAAAATGAGCAGAGGCAAAGGCACATTGAATATCCCATTTTAAAAAAAAGTTCATAACAAACGTATGCAGCTTCATCATCCAACCCTCTTTTTTTGTTCTTCTTTGTGTATTAAAATGGTTTATTGATGATTGTTGAGTTGATCGTTTTAAAGGTCTCAAGAGGAAAAAAGAGTGGACTCCAGTTTAGGGATTAGACAGGATGACATAAGAAAGAGAGGGAGAAAACATCTGTGGGAGCAGATCGGGATGAGATTAAGAAAGCAAAATAACATGGTCTAAGTGCTGATTTAAGATTGGAATGGGGAAATTAAGCCAGTGTAATAGAATTTAATGGAAGAAAACAGAGCATTGTGACCTTATATATGAATGAATTAAACTCCCAAATTAAATGAAACAGAATGGCAGATTGAGTAGTCAAATAAAACCTGCTAATTGTCTGCATAAAAAGACACATTTGGAAAAATAACACACGTAGACAGTCAAAACAAGGCACCGGAACAAAATTTATTATGCTCCAGTAATTACCAAAAAAAAACAATCAGGAGTTGCAATCATGTTTTCAGATAAGGCAACTCTTCACTCTCACCCCACATTTTCAATCACTTTCTAAACTTTGTTATTTCTACCTCACAAAATCTCTTAACTGTGTCCCCTTCTCTCCACTCAGACTTATACCACCTTAGTTCAAGCCCTCATCATCTCTTGCCCCAGAACCTGATCCAATGATCTTCATTCATCTTTTCATTTTCCAAATCTACTTTTCTCTTAGGAATCCTTTTCTTCGATGGAAAAAAAATTCATGAAAACAACATATATGCCCCTAAGGTCTTAGGCTTCTGCTCCAACAATCTCTTTTAGTATCATTTGTACAAACGTGAATCACCAAAAGAGGATAGTAATACTTTGATAGGACAAGTCTCAGCAGGTTGTCTATCCCATTTTGTATACAGCTCATGGAAGAGAGCAGACTTCTCTTTCATTATTATCAAGTTACTAAATAGCTGTGCCAGCAACTCTCAGCAGGTAGTCACCAACCATCGCTTTTCATCTTCCTTTGACATTGACTGGATGATCTATTAACTGATACCACTTGTGGATCCATATTATTGTTCCTTGGAAGGCAAATGGCTGCTTATTGCTTAAGACAGTCAACTCTCTCCTCTTTGGGATGAATCTCATATTTGTGTCTTAGCTCCAAATCTTCAATGGTCTTTCTCTTCCATGGGACAATTTTCCATCTTCCTGACACAGGCTGCTGCCTTGTCAATTTTTTTGTTATTTTTATACTGAAGAACTTGTTTTATTGTTGTTGTTTTGTTTCAAGGAACTCTTCATTTTTCCTTGATTACCTCAAGAATGAAAAAGCATTCCTCAAACCTCTTTTCCTTCCTTTACTAGAAGGGCAAGCAGCTTTTACTTTGTTCATGTATCTAGCAGTAACTTGAACGAGACAGAAGTACTAATATTGTATATTCTATACAAAACAGTAGAAATTTCTTCCTGATCTGGTATCACATTGGAGAACAACTGCAAATTTCATGGTCTCTCTATTGAATCTTAGCACCTTGTTAGTACCTTAACAGCCACACCCAACTAAATTTTATTTCTAAACCTTTCTAAGGTTTTACCTTGCCTTACCAAATTGTCTTATGTATTGAATTATCTACCTTTTGAAAATCAATTTTCTTCTCCTTGAATCCTTCAGCTCTAGTCTTTCACCTTCAAATCTATTCCTTCTCCTTCAGGTTTTATTCCATCTCTTTCAGCTTAAAATTTTCTTCTCCCTTTCCTTTTCATTCTCCTTCCCCTTCTCTTATTCTCTTCTTCTTTTTTCCCTTCCTTCTCCTTCTCCTACTCCTTGTCTTCTTCTTCTCCTACATATTCTCCTAAAAATTCCAAAATTTTCTTGCCTAAATTTAGTTTTTAGTCTACATCCTTCCAAAACTCCTAAAATCATCTTCATGATTCCTTCTTATTCTTTGCCTTCTAATTTTTGTTGATCTCTAGTTTTTTTTTTTCTTTTTTTCTTAGATGACTTTCTCTCATAGAAGCAGGAAGGGGGATGATCTCAATAGTACTAGCTGAATTTGCCCAGTTGAGTTCTCAAGGTTGTGCTTTGACTTACTTATACGCTCTATAATTGTAGTATTCAACATGCCTGAAACTCAGAGGGCAGATGCATAGAGAAAAACATGAAATTAAACTGAATGAGACTTTCTCTACCACTGATGAACTTTTCCTTTACTCTCTTTTGGTGTTCATAATGAAATGATACACTTGGATTAGGACACCAGTGCTTACAGTGACAGCTCTCATTAAGTATTTGGACCATATTTGCTTTTTGAACCCCTTTCGAGCTTCAGTTTTAGCAGTTCCTCTTTGATGGGTAGTTACCCTAATAGTTCATTAAGAACATTTGAGTTTTGTTTCTATTCCAATGTGTTACATGCTGGGAGAGTCTTGTCAATTACATAGCCTTACATAGAAAATCTATCTAATTTTTCAAAATACCAGGTCAGAATACAAGCTCGTTATTAACTGAAAAGAAAAAGTATTTTTAAAGCCTATTCAGGAAAGCACCTGAATATGAGTCCAAAGGTTAAACCATTTGAAAAACTTAATGAACCTAACAGGAGGACAACATGTAGTTTTGATTTGGCTTTTTTTTTTAAGATGAATTATACAGATGATGAAACTCCACAAGAATTGTTATTAGCTCCAAAATAACTGAGGTGACCAAGTTAAGCCTCTCTAAGGCTTCTGACCGAGAATACTCTGATATATACAATATATTCTAATGAGTTGTGAAGTGATTAAACATTAATATCATTTTGTTACAGATGATTCTCAGATCTATATATACAGCCCTAACCGCTTTCCTAAACTCAAGTCTTGCATCACCGACTGCCTCTTATATATCTTGAACTGGATGTCTCTTAGACATCTCAAACTCCATATGTCCAAAAGAGAACTCATTATTTTCCCCAAAATACTCTCTATTTTTCCCAACTTCTCTCTTGTTGTTGAGTCATTTAGGCTCAAAACCTCATTAATCCTTTATTCCTCACTATCATCCCATATCTCCTGCCAACTCCTATTTCTACCTTCATAACATCTCTCTTATATTCCTCTTCTCTCCATGAATACAGCCACCATCATGCCGGTGTAGGACAACATCACCTGGACCATGACAATAGCCTACTGATTAGTCTTCTTTCCTCAAATCTCTCTCTACTCCTATACATCCTCCACTTAGCTGACGAAGTGATTTTTCTAAATTTCAGGCCTGACTATGTCATCTTCCTGCTCCATAAGCTCCCATGGCTTCCTATTTCCTCTGAGATCAAACATAATAAACTCCTTTGTTTGGCTCTGAAAATCCTTAAAACCCTACCTTCCTACTACCTTTTCAATTTTCTAACACTTTACAATCTAACTATCCTGCCCTTCTTGCTATTCCTTGTCCAAGATATTCCATTTCCCAACTCCCGCCTTGTCGTTGGTTATCCTCCCTGCCTGAAATGCTTTCCCATCTCACCTCCACCTACTGGCTTCACTCAAGACTCAGTTCAAATCCCACCTTCTGCAAAAGGCCTTATCCTCTTCTCCAGTCTTCTCTCTGAGATTATTTCCTATTTATACGTGCTTGTTATTGAACCTACCATTTTCTTAATAGAATACTTTTTTTAGAATCTGAAAACATTTTGCAATCAAAGGTATGGAGTTTTTTTTTATCATTATTGGTTCTGTCTATTATATACATAATAGGATGTAATGGATAAAGAGCTGGCCTCAAAGCCAGGAATATCAGTGTTCAAGTTCTGTCTCTGACCTATACTGGCTGTACAACCTAAGACAAGTCATTTAACTTCTCAGTGCCTTAGACAACAAAACAGCAATATTGTTTTAAGAACAATTTTGAGCAAGTAATTCATTTTGACTTTTATAAATACCCAAATTGCCTACAAAGGACATATGAAGAAAGATGCTATCTGCATCCAGAAAAAGAACTCATAAATAGAAATGTGTGTGTGTATGTATGAAGAGAGAGAGAGAGAGAGTTAGATGTATCTAATGGAAGCCATCTCTATGGCAGGGGAGGGAAAGGAAGAAAAAAAAGGAAAGAAAATTTATATGAAAAATTTATTATATATATAAAAGGAATAGCAAGTATACATAATAGATTTGCAGTTTCATGTGCAATCATCTTTTTTTATTCTACTATATTGTGGAAATTCTTGGTTTTTTTCACAAATTAAAAAGAAAAAAAAATTTTTTTGAAAGAAAGTGTTTCCTCATCTATGAGTGCCCATTATGAAATGAAATCACAGGTCCAATTCCCACTCCCTATCTCAGGTCTCTATTAACATTTATCTTCTGGTTTTACCATGAATTCTTTTTTAACATCATTAATAAAATTATACTGGCTTTGTTGTTTATGAAAAACAGAAAATATAATGTAAATAGTTTACCTTATTGCAAGGCTGTGCTGAAGCTAGCTCGAACCAGTTGGAAGGATCCAATTTTTAAATTTCAATATGTAACAACAATTTGGCTAGCAGCTGTTGTAGGGGTGTAAGACCCAACAAGACCAGCAATGAGAGCTTCCAGCATAGATTCTTTGATCTGCTTTACTAATGAAAGTAACTTTAAGGGGTTAACAATCTCACTTTAATCACACATACAAATATCATTCACTTAGTTCAGGAGGAAAAGCCAGTACCCTTACTTCAAAGAAAATACAAATAGAAATTACAAACATCAACAGATAGACCTTGTCTGGTTCAAATCACAATTCCTAGTTACCAGGGAAGCATCAACATCTGTGTTTACAAGCAGCAGGGCGGAGGGGTGCGGTGCTCTTAACAACAACTATCCAGAGTCTCTTTAAGTCTCTTCAGTGAATGAGAGCTCCAAAGGAAAAACACCAACCTCTGAGTTTATATACCCTGTTTAGGGTCAAAGGGCATCACAACATGTGACTCAAACCCACGTGACCTAAAAGCCTCACGTAAAGGAGGCTTTCCCTTGAGGCAAGCAGGTCATCAAAGACTCCTGATCTAATCAAAGAAACAAAGGTTGGACTCATCAAGGGCACTTGATCAAATAAGTGCTCCAAAAGAGAAAGCAGTGAAAAAAGTCCCACCTTAATTACTGTAACACGATGTGAACATTTACACTCAAAAATCTACAAAGGCTACTTCAGGGCTTGATATATTATTCTGTTAATTTTCTAGTCTTAAAGGAGTGATGAGAAAATACCAATAATGCAGATTAAACTTAAAAGTGTGTCCTTTATACTTTCTTTGGGGAGGGGGGGATAGGAGCTGGTTGTTAAACATTTACCAGCATACCCTTGCCTTATTGTTATGTGGTTCTCCTTATAGTAAGAAAATTAGCTTATATATTCTTTCCAACTGCTTTAGTTTGACTTTATTTAATGACTATAAAAATGTGTGAAATAGAATAGTATAAAAGACAATGGCATTGACTGGACTGAGACCCTCTTTGAAACACTATTATATCATTAGCCAACTTCCCCTTTCTTTTTCTAATTCTCTTTCCACCTTCTTAAAGTCATGGAAGTCTGGTTCTTCCCAGGAAACATCATTTAAAGAGCCTCTTCCTTTGTGTCTATGTCCAGTTCTCTCTCCTCTCTAATCCATCTGCTCCATCTCTGGGTCCTCTACATCACCCTTTAGCCAAAGTGATATTCCCAAAGCTCATGACCATTTTACTGTCCTGCTCAAGAATCTTCCTATTAATGTCTCTGGACAATACTCTCATCCCCTCCATAAAGACTGAGGTTTTGTTGTCATGTGTAAAGAGATTGTGTTTTATCTGTCATTCTTCACAGACTGTTAAGAGTCATGTTTCTAAACTAATTATGTAAAGGCAGAGAAAAAGAGCATGAACAAAGTTCATGAACACGAAGATAGTTAAATCTTTTCATCTCCTCAGGCTCGTCATCAATCAAATTTAAAACTTACACACTCCCCACTGATTTTTCAAGGAATGACAGTTAAACTGTGATGTTCCAAAACTCCAAAGCCACTTAAAGAAATATAAAAACCAGCATTTATGATCTCTGTGGGAGAGTTTATTAAAACCGGTATTACATACAGATGAGGAAAATGAGGTTTAAGAAGATAAATTGATTTATATAAGGAAACATGTTGAAATCAAAAGGGGTGGGATCTGAATTCAGGTCACTGACTTGAGACCTTGGGCTTTTTCCATGGCCTAATGCTGCTACCCCATCCCTCACAGCCATCACCTTAGTTCTGGCCTTTGTCTTCTCTCACTTAGAATACTGCAACAGCCTAATTGGACTCTCGGCTTCTAATATCTCCTCTCTCCAGTTCATCCCCTACACAGTTGCCAAAATAATCTTCCCACAATGGAAGTCTGAACATGACACTCCTCTGCTCTTGCCAATTTCTTGAAATATAACCTTAGGCATATCACTTAACCTCTTGTTTCAACAATCCAGCTAGCAGCTTCTATGGGGGTGTAAGATCTACCAACAACCAGCACCCAGAAAGCTGCCAACACAAGTCCTTTTTATCTGCTTTACTTAAGGAAAGCAACATTAAGGGGTTAACAATCTTACTTTAATCCAACATACAAATAACATCCACCTAGTTCAGGGGAAAAATCCAGCACGCTGAATTACAGACCAAATACAATTTGTAGTTATCAACATCTGAGTGTTCAGCCGGGGAGCTCATTAGAATGGCTGGCCCAGAGTCACCCTCACTCCTGCTGTGACTCAGAGCTCCGCAAGAGAATGCTAACCTCTGCACTTATATATCCTGTTCAGGGCCCTGAGGGCCCAGACCTCACCCAGGCTGTGCATGGAAAAGTTCCCCACCCCCAATATCACATCAGATACAAATCAATGACTCCCAATTGTCTCAGTGCTGAGAAATACAAAAACATCCCACTTTAATTACTATTACACCTCTTTAGGACTCAGTTCTCTCAACTGTTACAGGAGAGAGTTGAACTAAATTATCTCTAAGATACCTTCCAGGTAAAATGTTCTATAATTCTAGTTACATATTCAAGGTTGCATGATGGAGGGCCAAGAGTTCTTGTTTGTATGCAGCGTTAGAGATCTGCGTTGCCATTTACATACAAATCAATGACCTTGTGGCATGTATTCTCTAGGCTTAAAACACTAACTTGGAAAATTAGGGCTGCAGATTTGGTTTGTTTGTCTAAAACCCAAACTGGGGGAGGAGGAAGAAGGTGGGTGTGTATCGAAAGGGAGTGTAGGAACAATCAATAAATAAAAAATAAATTCTTGCTGATGTGGAAAGGGAGAGACAGAGAAAGAGACAGAGCAGGGTGGGGGGGGGATAGGTAGGGAAAGAAGGAATGAGAGAAGAAGGAAAGAAGGAAAAGAAGAATCAAATGATAGAAGTAGCTCAAATCCCCAGCTAACCTCTTTCTGATGTATGAGTTTGAAAAACTATAACACATTTTCCTTACCCTCATAATTAGAATTCTTTTTCTTTAACATGCTAACTAATATCCTTTTTTAAGTCTTAGAATACAAGGAGATTAAACATCAAGTTTACATTTTGGGTTCTAGTCTTTACTCTGATACTAGCTAGCTGTATAACCTTAAAGTGAGTGGTTCTGATCCCTTATCTATAAAATAAGGATAATAAAAACACATACTACAGCCTCTTTAGACTGTTATGAGGATCAAATAAGTTTGGCATATAGATATATACATATATGTTCATGTATATCCAAATCCTACACCCCTTCCTTATATATGTAACAAACCATGATTAGGGGATTGCCTGGCCACAAAATACCCTGGGGTTTGCAGTTCCTCCATATTTGGAAAGAGAGGAAACTAACCCAAGCAGCTTTCATACAAGGGAAATTGAGATTTTCATGCATGGCTAAGTTTGAGGAAGGAGGAGAGAAGGAAGAGATGGAGGTTGTCCCACGGCAGAGACAAGACCAGGGCATCAGTTTGTGCTGGTCACATCTGCACTTCCCTTCTGTAAGACTATAAGAGATGACATCTATCTGAATGGACAAGCTAGGAGATGCATATGACTCTGGGAGAGAAAATTTGGAACACAGAAATTCTGATATGGAGATAAATTTAGCAGAAGAAAAATAAAAGGCAGTAACCTTAAAATAATAGATGAATTCTAGGTAAACCAAAGTGATGGACATTTAAGACAAGTTGCACAGAAGTAACTTAAAGGTCATAGCTCTCCAGAAGAACAAAATAGATCCAAATACTTCTATACCATTCTCTAGGTAAAAATGCAATTAAATTGTCCAGAACTTCTGAATATGGAAAGCAAAAAACACTGATCAATAGAATTCATAGATTGCTGCCAAATACATGTGCCCATATGCACGTGCACGCACACACACACACACACACACCAAACATTAAATATTAGTAAGGCTTAGAGTTGTTAAATTTCCCTATTTCAGTAATAAATAAACAATTCCATAAGCAGCCAGGACAAAGGCCTTACAATATGGAGGAAAGTTTCTGGTTCTGGAATCAAAAGACTTGACTTCAAATCCCTCTTCTGATGCTTACTTTCTGTAACACTGGACTAATCCCTTAACTTCTCTAGTCTTAAGTTTTCTCATCTATAAGATGGGGGAAGGTTGGAATAGATGGTCTCAGGGTCCTTTTCAACTCCAGATCTATGCTCCTTTGTTCCAATTCAAATAATTTAGCATCGTTCTACATTAACAAGAAATCAGAGGAAGGAATGAAATAGTATCAATCCAAAAAAATCAATAGACATTTATTAAGTGCCTACTGTGTATCAGGTATTACACTAGGCACCCAGGTAAACAACACAAAGGATGAAACAATACTTATTCTCAAGGAGCTTACATTCTAATGAAGAAACAAGCACATGCATAAATAAATAGATAATGAGTAAAAAGGAAAGGGGATGCAAGATGGTGTCCTGAGTGAGGAACAGAGAGAAAGCAAGTTTAACTAGAGCACAGAGTGCCAGAAGGAAAAAAATGTACAGTGAAAGGGAGGTTGGGGCCAGGCAGTGAAGGATTTAAAAGTTAAACAGAGGGTTTACATTTTATTCTGGAAGCAACAGGGAGCCACCAGAGTTTATTGAGTAAGGAAGTGACAAGTGGTCTAATGCAAGAGATGCTGTGGAGGTAGAAATGGAAAAATTTGGGAACCGAATAAAGATATTGAGGTGGACAGCGAAGTGTCAAGGATGACACCAAGGATTATGGGATTAGGGATTAGGGAAATGACACAAAGATACTATATATTCCAAAAAACAAAAAATCTAAAGCTAGAACCTGAAATAATATATTCTATAATCCTGAACATGTTCATCAATGAAAAATATGTAGGTTCAACAAAAAAAAGAGGTATTAGAAAAAAACTTAAAACATGAGAGAGAAAAAAAAGAGAATAGATTATTTGATTTGGAAATACTCCAAAAAACAAATAGGCTAATATACAGAATGATATATGAAATTAAAGAATAAGTAATGAAGTCATTTCTATCATATCTACAATCTATTTCTTTTTGAAGATTGATCTGTTCTTGTGTGTCCTTCATTTTTTTTTTCACAGCCAAAGAAAAACAAAGTTCATTAAAGATTCGCCATAATGGGTCAACTCTGAGGGAGCCTGAGCATTTGTGATGCTAATGCCAGCAGGCCAGGGCAATTTAAACTGAGCTAGATTGAATATGAAAAACTTCATGGAGGCAAGATGGAGCTTATATACAGAAAGATTGTGGGAAGGATGGAGGGGTGGTCAAGTAGTCTGTGGTAACTAGAGGAGGGGTTTAGGGAGGGTCTTGAGGGGGAGTCTAAGGAGGATCTTGATAGGACTGGGGTGACTAGAGGTCAGACTCCGGGAAACAAGAGAATGGGATTTTGATGGGATCAAGGGTGAGAAGTAGCTAGACCATAGAGGGCTAGGCTAGGTAGAGATTTGGGCCTAGTGATAAGGAAAGGCTTATGGCCTCAGGTGAAGGCCAGACAAAGTGGGCAGATTCAAGGAGAGTTCAGGGCGCTTCCCAGAGACTGTACCCCATCATTCCCCCTTCAAACAAATGGGACCAAAATTCCTTTGGGGCAAGAGGCAACGGTCTCAGCTTCTGAAACTGCTTCCTGCTGGCAAGAGGTATAGATCTGTCCCTGCCTCCATGTGTCCCATTCAAGGGTACATAGTCTGAGCAGTCACCTGGAAGTTGATGACTTGAAGACTGGAGGAAACAAACCTGGCAAGGAGGTTAAGCAAACAAGGACCAAACAGCCAGTATATGAGTATAGGAAAAGAACAATTTCCATGGTATAAAAAACAATTTCCCTGGACGGAATTAAAGATAATTATTTTGTACCTAGCTCACCTAACAACTTGTTCTTGTGTACCACATTGCTTCGGGGTTCGGGAGTCTGTGGCATACCCGAAGAATTAGGTCATGGGTATGTAAGAACAAGATTTGACATTTGGTGAGCCTGTGGCTAGCCAGCCACTGCTGGCTCTCTGCTTCTAGGATGTGCTGATCTCGATGGGGAATCAGAACTTCCAGGGGCTGGTCAGCTAG
The DNA here is from genome assembly GCF_011100635.1 of Trichosurus vulpecula. Classification (NCBI taxonomy): domain Eukaryota; kingdom Metazoa; phylum Chordata; class Mammalia; order Diprotodontia; family Phalangeridae; genus Trichosurus; species Trichosurus vulpecula. Next base: position 186,014,678 of record NC_050577.1, on the reverse strand, counting down.
AAGTTTAGAATCCTCCTCAATTAGAGTGGTCGTAGCATCCGTGGAGTCTAATTGTTTTGAAAAATAGGCAAATGGCCTGGGGTCTGGTCCTAAGGACTGAATTAGGACTGCCAAAGCCTGTCCTTTTCTCTCATTAACATACAGAGTGAAAGGTTTTTCTAGATTGAGTAAAGCTAATGCTAAAGTGGTGGTCAATTTAGTTTTCAAAGTCTCAAAAGCTTTAGCCTGTTCTGGGCCCCACTCTAGAGGGAGTGAGTCAGAGCCTTGAGTAGGAATTAATGGTTGTAGTCCCTCCCAGACCTTGGGTATAATTGGATTTTGAAGGTGATAGGGGAATATGTTCGGATCTTGGAAGGGAACTATGACCAGAGTGGCAGAAGTAGCTCACCCAGGAATTCCCTGATCCCAAACAATTGGCTCAACTGTCTCCCACACTTCTGGGGAAACATTGGGAGGTCTGATAGACAGAGGGAAAAGGGAGATGGGAGGTTTAACTAGAGAAAATTGGCTTCCCAATTTCACCATCAGGTCCCTTCCCAACAAGGGGGCAGGGCCAGAGGAGAGCATAAGGAAGAAGTGTTCAAACAATAGATCCTCAATTAGGCAAGGGAGGGAGTATGTCTGGAGACATCCCTTAATTTCCCCTTCGAGGGAGAATTACCAGAGTAATTGGTTAAAATGGAGAACATAACCATGACAAAGTGGGTAACCTTACCTTCAGCCTCAATTTCTGCCCAGGGCTCAAGGAGAGAGGTGGAGAAAGTGGGAGCATTGCCAAGCCCCAGGCTTTCCCGTCCTTTGAGTCTTGAGAAGACTGGAAGATAGGGTACCAGGAAGCAGCTCTATCACTTTTCCAACCCAGGGGATAATCCTTCCTCCAATGTCCCTCCTGGTCACATGTTGGATATAGTCCTGGAGGCATCAATCCTGGGGGCTGCCTGGGGGCGGGGGTAGGTGCCCTAGAGGAGCACTCTTTGGACCAATGACACTCCTTACGGTGTGTATTAGGAGGGCAGAGTTTATAATTTCAAAGAGGATCATATATATGCCTGAAAGGTTCAGAACCGCTAGATATAAGAAACTCTCAAAGTAGGAAGCAGAAAAATCAAAGCATATATTTAGGCTCCACAGTAACCAACCCATGAACCAGCATCCCCATTTTGATATATTGATCAAAAGCTTCCAGGCCCAATAAGTACGCCTCGCAAGAGTAACCAGGAGGCCACAGAGAAGCATGATGGTGTACAGCAAAATCATATACATGCTTCCCCTCTATGGTAAAAAGATTACCCACTGGCCTCAAGTCCTTGTTCAGCTTCCTCTCACAAGTCAGCTCTGCTACCGGCAGCTCCTGCTTCAGCTTCGGCTGTGGCTGTAGCTGTAGCAGCTTCTGGCTCCAACGGAAGCTGTTTTTAACCATCCGGCTTCTGCGGGGGTGTAAGGTACGCTGGGGAAAGCATAGGTTCTTTCGATCTGCTTAAGCAAGGGAAGCAAGGTGAAGGGGCCGACAAGCTTACTCCAATCCAACATACAAACAGCATTCAGTTCAGGGGAAAAAGCCAAACTAGTCAAGGGCACTTGTTGACTAAGTGCTAAGGAGCCCATTTTTGGTTACCAACACACGGTGTGGAAAGCAGGCAGGTTTCTCCACTGCCCAAGTTGCAGGGCTTCCTTCAAAGGGGTGCCCTGGAGGGGCAGTCCTTGGGTCTTTTCCTAGCCATGGCAGCAGCCAAGAATTGAGCATGTTCTCTGCCTCTAGCCCTTTCCCTGCATTTTCTTTCCTCTGCTGCAACTAGGTCTCTGTTGTTAAAGACTCCAAAGTCCATCTCCAGTAATTGGGCCTGATGTGTTTGGGGTCCCATTGCCAATTTCTGCAGTTTCCTCCTAATATCTGGGGCAGACTGATTAGCAAAATCTATGCTAAAGATTGCCATCCCGTCAATAGAATCAGGATCTAAATTTGTGTATTTCTTAATGGCTTCTACCAGCCAGTCTCGGAAAAGGGCAGTGTTTTCCTTTTTCTCCCTGAGTAAGTTTCCTAATTTTTTGAAATTTATTTGCTTTTGAAATGCCATTCTTAGGCCTTCTAACAGGCAAATTACCTTATGAACTCTCTTCCCCATATCCTCACTATTCTGATAATCCCATCCTGGGTCACTACTGGGAACAGCAGCTGTTCCTAGGAGGGGGGTATTTTGTGGGTTCATTGCTAGCAAAATGATCCCCAAATTTTCAGACTTGTTCCCAAATTCTCCTCTTCTCCTCAATGGTACAATAAGTGGAGAAGAGGATATGCAAATCACCCCAAGAAAGCTCAAATTACAGGGACAGATCCCTAAAACTTTCCGTCAACTTAGTGGGATCTGAAATGGAGAAGGGAACATGTACTCTTATTGTGCAACTAGGTGAGAAATGTACTTCTCTTAAGGGGAAAAGCCCTGAAGGTGCTGTGGGGACATGTGCATGGGGAAGGAGATAGAAAGTCCCACTTTTTGTGAGAGAGAGGCTGGGAAGGGCCTGCTGCTCTGTATTAGACTGCAAAGCCAGGGGATCTGGCTGGCAAGGGAAAAGGTCAGCTGGCATCTGAGGAGGTAAAGGGGTCAGAGGGGAAGATACCAAAGAGATCTGAGTGGGTGCCACCTCAGAAAGAGGTGCCAAGGGAGGAGGTACTACTGTGGAAGCAGGGCCCAAGCCTGGAACCTGAGTAGGGGTTGCCTTGGGGGTAGGGCCCATGGTGGTAGATACTGCAGGGCCTGCAGTAGGGGCAGACCCCAAGGCCAGAACCGAATAGGGGGCTCCTGGGGGAAGGAGCCGAAGAGGGAGGCACCTCAACAAGACCCTTGACTGGGACCTGAGCAGGGGCCACCAAGGCCAGAGGTGCCATGGCAGGAGATGCAGAGTAGGAGACATGGAGGTTGAAGGAGACAGGAAATGAGGGAGGTTGGGCTAGAGGCAAAAGGAAGAGAAACCAAGGGAAAGGGGGAAGCACAGGAAACAAGGGGGCTCAGGGGGAAGTTGGGGAGCAGGAGGAAGGGCTGGGGCCAAAGCCCTGGGAGCCATAAGAAGGGGGGTCATCCAAAATGTCCTGTTGACCCCAATTGCCCCTTTTTTTGGTGGGGGGCTCTAGCTATGAGCATCTTACAATCTTTTCTGAGAACGGGATTCCAAGAGAGCTCAACGAAGGCCATGATGTAGGAAATTTCTATTCATTTTCCTTCTGGGCCACAGTACAAATCTAGTGTAAGAGAGTATTATATTGTAAAGTCCCAAAAATGGACCATGCTTCTTGGCTCCCTAGGTGATACTGAGGTCAAACAGTGTAGCAAAAGAACACCAGTTTTTCTTTTTAAGTTCTTTAGAGAAACTAAATTTTTTCCAATTTTGTAAAAGACAAATCAATGGCAAATTTGGGGGGATTGAAAAGGATTGACCCATTATGGGTGTGGGGGCTAGAAGTTCCTTCCTCCATTAAGGAGAAGTTAGGAGTAATCACCGAAAACAAGCAAAACAAAACAAGACAAAAAACACAAAAAGTTTCCTGGAGTTTTCCCAATTCCCTAGCACTGAGAGAATTGGCCATGCACTTCTGGATAGGGCGTCTGTCCTCTATGCTTTGGAAGGTGTGCCCAGGCCCATGGCCTCAAACATAACCACTGGACTGAAAACCTGAGAGCATCAGGCTGAGTATGAGACAGCCTCCTAGCTGTCTGACCTAATGGGACCTGAGGTCAGGCCTGAAAAGCACCTACAAAGTGCTTGGAGGGCAAGAAGAGGATAGGGAGAGGGGGAGGCTTACATACCTTCCAGTCTTGGCTGGGGAAGAACTTGAGATTAGTAGTATTCCCAGTCAGGGAACCAAAAATGATGAGGTTAGAGAACCATATGTTTTTAGGGGTGTTTGGGACTCCAAAATACCAACACACTGAGTCCTACTGAGTGAACTCGACTCAAGCATCCTCACAGCCAAAGAAAAACAAAGTTTATTAAAGATTTGCCATAATGGGTAGGGAGCCTGAGCATTTGTGACACTGATGCCAGCAGACCAGAACAATCTAAGCTGGGCTAGATTGAATCTGAGAGCTTGTCCTTCATTTTCAAAGAGGAACAATGATGTCACAGGTGATCTCGACTTGGGCATGAATTAGTTTTAAGTGAGGCAGAGTTGCACAAAAGTTGTCAGCCTCGCTCTCTCTTCCAGAGTCATCAAAGCCTGGTAGCAAGACAAAATTCTTGCCTGTTGGAACAAATTGTTTTAATCTACCCATTACACCAGGAGAAATCTTCCCATGCTTGGGGTAGATATCCTCTTAACTCACTTACAGGTTTGAAGTTACCCTCAACTTGGTTTAGCCCATCTGCTGAGATGGCTTTACCAGGCTGTGGACATTGTGCATGCTTTAGCTTCTTGGAAATACAGGTGAGAGTTGGGTGGAAGGTGGAAACCAAAGGTGGATGAGCAGACCTGTAAAAGGGCTTGGCAAGCCCTCACACCTGAGGTGCTAGATTGATCTATGAGGTGAATGAAAGAACAAAATGTGATCCATATTGGTTAAAAAGAAAAAAAACAGGATAAAGACTTAAGGGGAACAAATAAAATAAAATAAAAGATCAAAAAGGAGCTTAAAGACTCAGAAGAAAGGAATTCTCGGTCACATGACTAAAATGGGAGGACTAAATATTTTCTCTATTCTCATTCTCAAAAAAGAAAAAAAATAAATAGAAAGTAGCTCACTGAGCACCCCTCTCTCATTGGCTTTCACATTCCAGCAGGCACACAAACCATTCCTTGGGCTTCTGCTTTGGGACCCGATCTAAGATTTTCCTGCTGCCGCTGGCACAACCCATGCTTGATCTTATTGTCTGGTCACAACAAGCAGTGGCAATCAACTGTGTCTGGCCACATTGGGGAAGGAATAGGAGGGAGAAATAATGCAACCTTGTGCTTGGAGTGGCCCCTAGATTAGGGAAACTCATCCTAGAATAGCCATCCTTACCTATCTCTTGTTGTTGTTCAGTCATTTCAGTTGTGAACAACTCTTTGTGACCACATTTGGGGTTTTCTTGGCAAAGATATAGGAGTGGTTTGCCATTTCCTTCTCCGGCTCATTTTATAGGCAAGAAACTGAGGCAAATAGGGTTAAGTGACTTTCCCAAGGTCACACAGTAATTATATGAGGCCAGATTTGAAGTCAGGAAGATGAGTCTTCCTAATTCCAGGCTGGGTATTCTCTCCACTGTACCACCTATCTGCCCTCACTTACCTCAACTCTGAAAAAAAATAGCAGATGCTGATTCAGAACAGCCAGAGAATTAAAGAATGAACAGAAGTGGAACAAAGGAGTGTCAGTACTTAGCCTGTAGTAAAAAGAGCTAGAATACATCTAGTAACAATCCTGTCCCCTAAGTTGCTTGTGTCAGGGACTGAGGCTGATGAAAAGTTAATTCCCCCAAACAGGAGGAGACTGAAAGAGCCATAAGGTCTAGTACCAGGGGTAAACCCACCATCAAAGGGGTAGTAGTTAGAAAGTGAGCAACAGAGAATATTGGGAGTGAGGAGACAATTATTTCAAGGGAAGATAATCAAAAAAATTCAAACAACTATGCAGAACAGATAAATAAAAAAAAGATAATTTTCAATCAAAGATCTAGAATACAAGTACATAGAGAACATAGGAAAATTAAAAGTAAAGATGAATATTAAAACATTTAAAAGACTACACCTTTTCTAAATAAATATTTATTTAAAAAAATAAGGAAATTCAACCAATATCTAATGAAATAGAGAACTCTGTAGATTCCTTATGGTGACAAGTAAAAAAATGTAGAGTTTTTTAAAAGAAGAATCAGGAGAAGAGATTATGTAAGAGCTAAATTACCACTTCATGAACTAAAGCTCCTGATGTGATTGGATTAGGCCTGTGAGTATCCTCTGCACTTGCAGCCTCAGTGACATAGTGAGAACCAGAGTTGTTTTGTTTTGTTTTGTTTTAAAGGCAGAAGTTCAGTAGAAAATAAGATTTTCATTACGAAATTCCTATCCTAGCTGCAGGATGATTCAACTTTTCATTGCACAACCCTTCTTTTGTTCCCCAAATCTAGGAAATTTTTTTTTTAATTGCTGAGGTTTCAATACAGCATTGGAACAATGATGAGAAAGATACCTTCTAGTTCCTTAAATTTGACTCCATACTTGAGAAATTCTGTTCACTCTGGTAAAAAAAAAATTATAGTCAATGACCCAGGTGTCATAGAAAAGTTTTGGCAGATGATATTATTATGTGATTCACATGTGTGCATATCTATGAGCTTCACTGAAATACACATATGCAATGTTTTACCACATAATTCATAGTGATTTGAGGCCATTCTAGTTTAATTATTTCTGGAAGTATTTTGAAATAAAAAAATACCATTAAGCAATGATGTTTTTAATCAAATGTCAAAATAAATACAAATAGTTAAATCCCATTCAGTAGGAAGTATATGTTTCTAAACTTCCTTGCTAAAACCAAATGTTAATCTCTATTTCCCATATAACAATGCCTTTTTTTCATGTTGCTTGTTGAGATTATGCTACAAGCAGGATTACTGTAACATGTCTACCACCAGTAGAGATTATTTTTTTCCTAGTCTGATCAAATGCTGATAACACATCAGTGGCAGAATTATAAAGGTTCTTTTGACATTCACTAAAGAATCATTGTCATTCCTCCCCACAACCTCAAAGTGATTTCAATAGACTTAACAAAATTAAAGATTGGGACCAAATGAAGCACTCCAGAGTCACTGAACAAAGGGCGTTTATTTTATCCTAAGAGAACAAGATTATAGTTACACTTAGCTTCTCTGAACATGGACCTCCTCATCACCATCTGGAAACGCATCTGGTCAATGTATCATCAGGGTATGGCAACTCAAGTGTGGTTTTAGGCAACCACCAAATCTGAGAGGCCTGGAATATATGTATTTGGGACCTTTTATGGCCCCATGCAGGGAAGCTGGAGTGAGTGAATCAGGGTATATGAGAGGCAGAAGTTAAGAAAGTAAGGGAAGTCAGGGAACTCAGGGCCACTGGATCAAGAAAATGCTGGTGCTATCACAGTAACCCATTCTAGATATTGGATTGCCAATTAATGCATGAGAATGTACTTAATGTACTACCTTAAGGAAGGGGTTTTAAAAATTGATTTCAGTTTTGATCAACTTTTTAAAACTCAAATATTAAAAATTGTTTTTAAAACCATATAATATAGTTGGGCAACAAAATGGTTTGTGGAAATTATGAACTGATTGAACTTGTTAAAAAAATAAAGTCAATGCAGAGTTCTGTTTAAATTTGCTCTAAAGGTTCAGCTCACTTCTAAACTAGTCTTCTTTATTGAGAATATTGTCAATATAAGACATGTTTAAAATACATAGAATTCACCCATTGAGTATTCAACGCGTAATATGTGTGTGCAAGGTCTCTCTCTCTATCTCTCTCTCCCCACCCTGTCTCACTCTGTGTGTGTATACACACACACACACACACACACACACAAATGTATGTATATATATACACATACATATATACACACATATATACATAAAAGTATATGTATATGCATGTATGTGTATATGTATATATGTGTATGTGTATATGTATATGTGTATGTATGTAAATGCATGTGTGTATATATATATATATATATATGTACTTTTCTTCTGGGTCACAATCCCATTGAGGCTTTTGGATCTTCATTTACAAAAGTGGTTTCTGAAGTGCCTTTACCAAACACACGTTGTGGACACACAGTATGGCTATGGCAACCAGAGAGATTCAGGTTCAGTGGAAAGACTTCCAGAATGATGTATATGAAAACATAGAGATATAAGTGGAACAGAGGTTGAAGGAGAAAAGAACAAACAGGTTACTGAGAGAGGTCGTGGAGCTACAGCTCCTTTTCATCAATATTTTCAGACATTGAAGTTTTCCCCATGCCAGGAGGGGGTGCCAGCAACCATTGTTAGGCTTATGGGCATTGTTGCGGCAGCACTGCTACAGACATTGAGACTTTTCTCCATGCTCGCCAGATTTGGGGCTCGATGAAGTCTCATTATCATCACCCATTTGAGATCAGATTCCTTCTATGATAGGAGTAATATCTTTACGATCCTAGTCTTATCAACCTGATCACAAGGTATGACAGCACTTTCCATGGCCACGTTCAGAACCCACTTTCTCTGCTCTTTCAGATCAGTCACTGAACCACTAGCAATTCTCCAGAACTAAGTCCAAGGCAGACATCCACCCTTCTGTTCCTCAGGGGATGGGATGTGCTTCGGTTTGGGAAAGCAGCATTGAGAGTATTTGGTGTTCAATGTCCCTTCCTGATCTTATCCCTACATTTCTAATTTCATTATTTCTTTTGCAAAACCACAATATTGGCTGATTTGGAGAGTGAAAGGAATGGAGGCCTAGAATAGTATTTTAAATATACAAGTATACATGACCTGAAAGCTGGTATAGATATTCAGAGGAACATAAGGAAATCTTACGTCTAAATCCTGGGTCATTTATTTAAGAGATCAACAACCTTGAGGAAAGCATCTAGTTTCTTACCACGGATAGTTTGAGTTAATTCATAGATTGAGATTATCCTAGCTCAAGCTTTCTATTGAACTAGAACTTGAAGGAAAGTTAAGGTTAATAAAGCAGCATTTTGGCTCAGGTCTATCTGCCTTTCTTACCCCACTTCTAAACATTTTACTGAAAATTCAGAAACACGGCCAGGGCATGAACTAGAGTCCAGGTATAGCCACTATTGCCATGGTCTGGGGCCACTGTCCTGAATCCCAACTGTTTGGCCCTTACAAATAGCCTATAATCCCAAGTGCAGTCACAGATGACTAATCATAACATTGGATTGATGGTTTTCATAATCTGCCACACCATTCAGTCAGTTACATCAACCTTAGTTTCATCATCTATAAATGGAAGGAATTAGAATAGAAGATTTCAAAGATGCCTTCCAACTCAGATAATTCCTTATATCTATCTATCTATATGTCTGTCTGTCTGTCTATCATCCAACTATCTATCTATCTATGTTTGCCAAGTGCGTAACACATATTATTCTTATTTGATCTTCACAGCCACTTTGAAAGACAGATGGTATTGATTCACCATTTTATAGATGAGGAAATTGACATTTAGAGAGATGAGGTGATGTTCAAAGGACAGAGCTAGAAGGCCAACCCAAATGGCTTTTGTACCATTTGCTTTTCCCTTCCTCAGAATTCTGAGTGTATAATTCTACGATGTGTCCATCGCTGTTCTATGTGTTTTTAAATACATTTTTAAATTAACAAGTATTTTTCCTCTCTTCCCTCCTCCCCATAGAGAAAGAAAAAAAACCTTGCGGCAAATATACTATGCAGTTGAGCAAAATAAGTTCTGACATTTGCTATGTACAAAAATGTAGATATCATTCTGCATATTGAATCCATCACATCTCTGTCAGGTGGTGAGTAGGGTGCTTCATCATTGGTCCTCTGGAATAATTTCTCAATATTGCATTAACCGTTCTTAACTCTTTCATAGTTGTTTTCATGATGTTATTGTTATCATATAAATTGTTCTCCAAATTCTTCTCCCTTTCACTCTGCATCAGACTGTGCTAGGCATTGTGGGATATCTAAAGGTAAAAATAGGACTGGACTTAGGCAAAATTGCAAAGGAGAAGGAGGTTGTCTTTGAAGCCTTCTATTTTATTCATCCTTTCTTAATTCCTATTTCCTCCTCTTGCTACAAGTATCTAGCCTGATAAACCATCATTACTAATTCATTGTTTTGCATCAAGCCTTCTGTTTGCTATCTCCTTTTATTGCTCCTTGCGTGGTTAACACACTTCTTCCCTACGCTTTAGTGTGAATGAGTTTGTCAAATAAATTTCCGTCCCTCGGGCCAACATGCATATCCATCTGGATTGGATATCCTAGCATCACCTTGAACACAACAGGTACTAAACTGAACTTATCATATTTCATCCTAAAACTTCCTCATTTCAATATATATGTCAATGGCGAGACATTGTCTCCCATTTGAAAACATTAGTTTGATATCTCTGATTCTTCCCCCTCCCTCATTTTCATATCCAGTCAGTCACCAAGTCTTAGTCAATCTATCAAACAACAAGCATTTATTAAGTGTCTTCTATGTTCTAGACATTGTCTTAGGTCCTGGAGTTAAAAGGCAAAAGCTAGTACAGCCCCTGACCTCAAGGATATTATAGTTTCACATGTACAAACATGTACATGCACATATAGATATATACACATATGTATATATCTCTGTGTGTATATATAGAATATAAAAACAAATATAAGGTGACTTTGAGGGGAAAACCATAACAGCTATTTAGTCTTCCTCCACAGTATCTCTCATATTTGTTACCTCCTCTTTATAGCTATTGTCATTACCCTTACACAAGTTCTCATTACTTCCCACTTGGATGATTTTAATAGCCTAGAACTATTGCAAAAGCTTCAACTTTAAACATGATGTAAACCCAGGAAGGATGACAAAGTCTAGATCCAAAAAAATCTCAGAAGGATGGAACACTGGGCTAAATCAAATAAAATGAAACTTATTAGGGATAAATACAAAGCCTCAAGTTCAAAAATCAACTTTGTAAGTACAAGCTGGAGGAGGCTCAGCGAGATAGCACCTCATCTGAAAAAGATCTGGAGGTTTTAGTCAACAAGGGTCAACAGTGTCATGTGGCAGCCAAAAGCATTTATCAGGTCTTAGGCTGTATTGAGAGAGGCACAGGGCACAGGACTACTGAGATGATTACCCTCATCCCTCTTCTGCCCTGGTCAGACCATATCCACAGTATTGTGCTCAGTTCTAGCCACCACATTGTAGGGAAGGGACTGATAGGCTGGAAAACATACAAAGGAAAGCCACAAAGATTGCAAAGGGACCCAAGATACGCCATATGAAAATTAATGGAAGGAACTGGGATGTTGAAACTGAAAAAGAGAAGACTGAGGGGATATATGATAGCTGTCTTCACATATATAAAGGGCAGTCAGGGAAAGAGATTAGATTTGTTCTTGGCCTCAGAGCACAGAACTAAGAACAATGTACACATGTTGTAGAGAGAATGATTTAGATGAAATAAGGGGAAAATTTCCAACTATTAGAACTATCCAGAAGTGACTTCCTTCTCTTCCTCCTCCTTCTCTTCCTTCTTTTCCTCCCCCCTCCTCTCCCTCCTCCTTTCCATCTTCATTCTCCCCATCCTCCTCCTTCCTTTCTCCCTCCTCCTCCTTCTTCCAGGTCAGGGGATTAAAAACTGGAGGATATATGCCTACCTCTCTCTGCCCTTCCCTAGAGAAGCCAAAAGCATGGTCTCCGTCTCCGTCTCCGTCTCCGTCTCCGTCTCCCTCTCCCTCTCCCTCTTCCTCTCCCTCTCCTGGTATCCAGCTTTGTTTGTTCATCTCTCTTGATTTTTCTACTTTTCCTTTCCTCTCTATCTGAAATCTCTTGATTTGGATCTTACTCTATTTCTCCGTTATTTTTTTCTCTTCTTTCTTCTACTGTTCCTTTCATCCATCTGGGTTTCAGAGTAGCTGAACTGATGTACCTCAAGCCTCAGAAAGAAGTATTAATAATTGAATCTCATTGTCCTTGAAAGAATGTTCATATGGCTAAATTTTATGTTCTGCGAAGTAGATTTTTCATGTATAGAAGCTATTTGGGATAGATTTGTACATATTCACTGAATTAAAATGTGCATTTTGGTCCTGTGTGATCCTGTTGTTCAATATTTGCAGAAGCAATTAATTGGAGTTATCTATGAAATGTCCCCTAGTGTCAATTATTGATGATTCTGCAGGTTTTTGGGGTGGAGCTTACTCCAAAGAGTCAGTCATAATCTCATGAAAAGTTAGAGAAATCCCTCACACTCCTATTAGTCCTGTGTGTAATTAGTCAACTTGAATATATTGATTCTATATAATGCTAAATGAAACCAATTCATGAATACTTTTAAAGTTGTCTTTTGCCTTCTACTTCTGAGGCAGTGTGGCATAGTGAATAGAGAGCTGGACTCAGAGACATAGGTAGAAAGGTCTCCAAGTTCAGCCTCTGACACATAATGACTGTGTGACCCTGGGCAGATCACATTTGTAGCTCTCCCTGCAAATCTCTAAGACTATAAATTGCAGATGATTTACAAATCTGTATTTGATTGAAGAGTTTCTTCACCAAGGAGCTCCATACACCAATAAAATTACAAGTCTAGACCAAAAATAAAGAAAAAATATCAGCAGGAATATGTTAACTTTTTCCTAGATTCAACAAAATTGACTTTTTAAAAAATCATCAATTGTGGTTCTAAGTAAGCAAAATCCCTCTCTCCACTTTAAAAAGCCATTGTATTATATTGTGAGCATATCTGACATCAATTATTTTAATCAAAACATCTTTCATGTGTCTAAATAGAAGATGCTTGTTTGGTCTAAGAATTTAAAATCATTATATATTCCCTGAGGTCCTTAGATTTCTTTGGTTTGGGGGTTATTCTTTTCTTCTAAAATGAAGCCCCAGGTCAGGTCTATTTAATTATAATGGTTTCATTATGCCTTACTATTCACTACTTTTGAATAAATGCATATTTATTTATGAACAGTATGACAGAGAAAAGTTCCCTTTTTTTAATCCAAATCTTGTGTTAGTAGAGAGACCAGTGGTAAAGGAATCAGAAGATTTTGCCCTAGTCCTGGTTCTGGCACTTACTACCTAGTGTGACCTTCAACAATTCATTTACTTGCTTGCATTTACTTCCCTCAACCATAAAATGAGTTTAATAAAATCAACCTTGCCTACCTTACAGTGTTTTGTAAGAATCGAATCAGAGGACATATATGAAATCACTTTACAAACAATAGATTTTTGTACCATTTAAAGGTATGTATCAACAATCCAGCTAGCAGCTTCTGTGGGGGTGTAAGATCCACCAACAATCAGCACCCAGAAAGCTGCCAACGCAGGTCCTTTTGATCTACTTTACTTAAGGAAAGCAACGTTAAGGGGTTAACAATCTCACTTTAATCCAGCACACAAATAACATCCACCTAGTTCAGGGGAAAAAGCCAGCACCCTGAATTACAGACCAAATACAATTCATAGTTTTCAACATCTGGGTGTACAGCTGGGGAGCTCATTAGAATGACTGGCCCAGAGTCACATGCCACTCCTGCTGTGGCTCCGAGCTCTGCAAGAGAATGCTAACTTTTATGCTTATACATCCTGTTCAGGGCCTGGAGGGCCCTGACCTTACCCAGGCTGGGCGAGGAGAAGTTCCCCACCCCCAATATCACATCAGATACAAATCAATGACTCCCAATTGTCTCAGTGCTGAGAAATACAAAAACATCCCACTTTATCTGCCCCATTCAAAGGCCAGAATCATTAAAAATCAACAGCAAAAAGTCCCGCCTTAATTACTATTACAAGGTATTACTATCATGTCCACATAATAATATGTTAACTATAATAAGAAACTATTATCAACTTAAAATATGCCACCTACATGATCTTGTAAAAACACTTGATATAAAACATGGCATTTTTCAGGAACACATTTCAAGCTCATTAAGGTTTTGCCTAGCCTTAAATATATTATCATGTCTCCTAAATAGATGTTTTTCAAGTTAAACGGGATGTGTGCTTATTCATCACTTGAGATACCTAGATGATATCTATCTACATGGTTCCACTGAAAACATATTAAAAAGCACCTTCATTTTTTGGAATGTTTCTCCAAAGAGAGATATTATTTATACTCATTAAGCATAAAACTTAATGTATACCAAGGAGAAATAGAGACTGAAGGCTTAGAGCTTGAATCCAGAGGTCACATTGAATCAATAGGTAAAGGTAATACCTACAGAGATACTTAGAGCAGAAATACAATTATCCCTTCCACATCATGACTTTCCCCATTCTGGTTTAGATATATCACAGATCAGCATAAGAAATTAAATTGGAATTTTGGGGGAGCCTTTCAAAAGCCACAAATAATACCTCTAGGCCAGCAGATGACACAGAAAAAGTTCTTTTTCACATAGTAGTTTTACTTCACATTGACTTACCTATAGTCTATGACCAAATAACTAACCCAAATTTTATAATGAAGTACTGTAAACAAGCCATAAAAGAAAAAGAAAAAAAAATTAAGACTTCTTCTCTGGTACAAATGGAAGGCCAAAATAATTTATGTGGATTTTCCAGATCACTGGGGCACCACACCCTTAACCCCCACAAAGTGGTAGGGATAACTATAAATGAGAGATAAGACTATGGCTAAATATTTTAAGATATTTACTGGTGTCTTGATATCAAAGCTGAACCATAAGAATGCATGTAAAACAATTAACATTCATATAATATCAGTCAATGCATACTTTCAGAAGTATAGAGTGAACTGAAACACATTGAGCCATTAACTTATAAAAACAATTGTCATACTTCATTGATGAAATACAAGATCATTATATTAAAGAAACTATAGAGAGATTGACATTTTAGAAATTAAAATACCTCCAAGGTACTACCTTATACCCATCAGATTGGCTAAGTTGACCAAAAAAAAAAAAAAAAAAGAAAAAAAGAAAAATGACAAATGCTGCAGGGGATGTGGGAAAATAGGTACACTAAAGCACTTTTGGTAGAACTGTGAACTGGTTCAACCATTCTGGGAAGCAAGTTGGAATTATGCCCCAAAAGCTATTAAACCATACATTCTCTTTGACCCTTGATACCCCTACTAGGTCTCTATGTCAAAGAGATCAAAGAAAGAAGAAAAGGACCTACATGTACAAAAATATTTATAGCAGTTCTTTTTGTGGTAGCAAAGAATTAGAAACTGAAGGGATGCCTCTCAACTGAGGAATGGACAAATTATGGTGTATGAATCTGATAGAACACTATTGTGCCAAAACAAATCACAATAGGGATGGTTTTAGAGAGACCTGGGAAGGCCTGTATAAACTGATACAAAAGTGAACAGAGCATAAACAAGAAAATGTAATTTCCTCACCAAAAAAAAAGTAGCCAAGGAATTGAACGACACACTGTTTCAACAATCCGGCTAGCAGCTGCTGCGGGGGTGAAAAACCAACAACAACCAGCTCACCGAATGCTGCAAGCCCAGGTTCTTTTGATCTGCTTTACCAAGGAAAGCAAAGTTAAGGGGTTGACAACCTTACTTTAATCCAGCATACAAATACCATTCACTTAGTTCAGGGGAAAAAGTCAGCACCCTGAACTTCAGAGCAAATACAAACAAATTATAAACATCGACAGACCATGCAATTCATAGTTACCAACATCTGAGTTCAACCAGGAAGTTCATAACAACAGCTGGCCCAGAGTCACACATGCCACTACTGCTGTGGGTCAGAGCTCCAAAAAAGGAAAGCCAACCCATGGTTTTATATCTTTTTCAGGGACAAGGGTGAGTCACACATGCGACTCACCCACATGACCTAAAATCGTCACAAAAAATGCAACTTAAACCCACGTGGTCTATGTCACAAACATGTCACTCAAACTCATGTAAACTAGGCTTTCCATTGAGGCAAGGAGGTCATCAAGGACTCCTAATTTAATCAAGGAAATAAAGGCCAAACATTTCAAGGGCATTTGGTTGAATTAAGTGCTAAGAGCCTATTTTGATTGACAATACACACACTTAGATCATAGGATACAGGTCAAAAACTTAAAGAAATACTTTTGGAACAAGCACACATCCATTCACTGAGCAATACTAAAGTCTGATGAAAGGGATACACCCCTGGATTTTTTAAATGTAAATGAAAGTAGTTTACTTCAACTATGATCCAAGAATGAATCAAAAAGGTACTCCATAAGTGACATACATATGAACTCAGCAAAGAAGCAGTATGCTAACAAAGAGGCAGCGAATAAATGTCTAAGTTATTCAGATGTCTTTGTAAGTGTGGAGGGGTTTTTGATGACAATTCAGAACTAGATTGTCATCCTTGAGTAGTCCAGACTTAATGATCATCGTAAGGAAACAGTAGAAACAGTTTGGCACATATCTAAAACCTGTAAAAAATTTAGTACCTACTGACTACCTAGCAAGACCATTATAACAATTGCTAGTATTTATAAAGTATTTTTAAAGTTTGCAAAATGAACTATCTCATTTGATCATGACAAAATTCCTGACGTAGGTGCTATTATTATCCCTATTTTATAGGTAAAGAATCTGAGGTAGATATAGAGTAAGTGGCTTTCCCAGTCACACAGCTAGTGTCTAAGGCAGAATTTGCACCTAGATTCTCCTGAGTCCAAGTCCACATTACCCACTGTGCTACCTAGATGTCTAAGGTGTGATCCAGTAGTCAGAATTACACATCAGGAGTTCACTATCTTTCATGGATTTACAAATTATGAATTTTTATAATGTAAATAAGGACCTCAAAATATCCTAGAAAACTCATCCAGTAAAGTGTGCTGGAGCCAGAACATTATCACAGACCAATCTGTTGCCCACAATTTCTCAAATATATCATTGATCTATAAAAATTTAGGCATGATATTTGATAAATGTTACTATGAGTAATGAAGACCTTTCAAAACATAGAGATCTAGGAAAAACATCAAAATCATGTGGGGATAGAATGTTTATGTTATTTTCATTATCCTATCTGATATTGGAATTATACCAGAGATTACTCCAGTAAGGATTAGCTTATATCTTAATACTTTTGTTAAACATCAAAAAGCAGACATTTTATTCACTTGTGCAATCATATGTAGAGCTTTAAAATTAACTATCTCCTTAATTTATTTGTCCTGGTCTCATTTCTATTGGAACCCCATCGAAAAGATGAGAAGAATGAAATAATAGTAATAACAATTTTTTTTTAAAATAGTGTCTCTACTAATCATTGTATGAAACTGAATTCTCCAAGACTATGACAGTAGAACATAAACATTGACGAGTACTGTAGAATGAAAATGGATTTGTGTATAAGTTTGATATGCTTTTTGCCAAGGACAAAGCCAACTTCAGGAAGGTTCATCACCAGGAGGTTAGGCAGGACATAATGCATTTTTTTCTTTTGGTTTGGCTTGGTTTTTTTGGACAAAACTATTCAATGCAACTCAAAAAATATATAGTAATTTCCTACTATGTTGAAGGTTCTGATTCTGGTTGGTGCTAGAGATAGAACATTTAAAATAATACAGCTCTTGCCTTCAAGAAGCTTCCAGTTCAATAGTGGGAAAGATCATGTACGCAAAAGACATAATCCAAATGTAAGTGTAGAAGTTGGTTGAATCCAGCAATCACTCCCACTCCAACCTAAAAGTAACCACCCACAAGATCCTCTGCATCAAGAGTTCTTAACCTGGGATCTATAAAAAGTCCAGGCATAGATTTTATGAACTTGAATGGGGTCAAATATATATATATATATATATATATATATATATATATATGTATATATATATATATATATATACTTGTACATAAAATATAAAAATAATAAATTGACAAAATACATTTTTAAATTCAAAAGTTAAGGCATTCCTTAACTTATGAATTTTAAAAAAATACATTCCTTAGATTTCATCATACTGCCAAAGGGATCCATGACACAAGAAATTTAGGGACTCTGGTTCTAGATCCTGATGCCTTTTACCTTTAGTAAACTTTTAATATGGCTATTGAGTCATACAATTAATTAATTAAATGTGTAAGCTCGGTTGGAACACTGGAAGTGTGTTAGAATTGGTTGTAAAGTTGACCATACCCTTTGAAACTTGGATAAAAATAACAAGCTCGTTAAGAAATCCAACATTCTAGTGGCAGGCCAGCCTATGAATGGATAGGTTTCAACTAAACCCCTGAGCAAGAAAGGAGAGAAAGTCTCTGTTCCCTTCCCCTACTCCACTGACCATAGAACGTCCCTTCAAACTTAAAAAAAATCAGAAAATTTAAGGCGTCCCGAGAGATCAAGAGAGTCCTTCAAACAGCAGTGACTGACAGTAGCATCTACTACTGGGAACTGAGAAATGCATTGAAAACAAAAGCAACTTCAAGTAACTGAAAGGAGCCTAGCAGAAAGTTATACCATATCTTCATGACGACACAGTGAATGAGTGAAAAGATCTTCTGGCCACCAGGAACTTCAGTAACCTCTTTGTCACATATGCTCTTTAATCTGAAGCTGGCTTTGCCCTGGACGTGAGAGAGAGAGAGAGAGAGAGAGAGAGAGAGAGAGAGAGAGAGAGAGAGAGAGAGAGAGACTTACTTCTGGGAGAGACTTCTGGGAGAGTGTGCTTTCAGTTTGTGGGGTTGTTGTACTAACTTTTTATATGCCATCTTAGTAAATATTCATTTCTTAATGTCACTTGAATCTGGATGATTAATTGATATCAATTGATGGAGAGAACAAGAGTGGTGGGTCATGTGTGATGGTATTAGAGAGCCACTTCCAACTTCTCAGGTTTATCCTTAGAATTCTGATACCATGTAAGCCAGATACCATCTAAAGACCCAAGCTGCCAGAGCAAGGGAGATCTTGAAGAGGGAGGAGAGACTGGGTTACACAAGCTAAAATATGATATAATCCAAGGAGAGGTCCAAAGTGCTCTAAGAAAATTTGATTAGGAAGAAGAGCACACTTTCAGCTAGGGACATCATGTAGTGGCCCTAGTCGGGATGATCTGGGTCAAATCTAGGTTACACAATGGATAGAGTGCTAGGCCTAGAGTCAGAAACTCAGGAAGACTTGAGGTCAGATTTGAATCAGGCTTTTTTTTTCCTCAACTCTAAAATGGAGGTAATATTAACACCTATAAAGTTGTTGTGAGGATCAAATGAGATATTTGTAAAATACTTAGCACCGTGCCTCACACATAATAGGCACTTAATAAATGCTTATTTCCTTCCTTGTTTCAAATCTTGCCTTAAGCACTTAACTGTGTGAGCCTAAAGAAGTCCCCCAACCCCTTAACCTCCTTTTCTTATATGTAAAATGTAAAGAATAATGTAGAATAATTCAGAGTGATCTTGTTCATGAGGATCAAGCACGATGAGGTGTCTAAAATATTTTTCAAACTTTCAAGTGTTGAATAGTAAATGTCAGCTATCATAGAGAAGGTAACTGCATGAAAGTTGTAGAGTAGTTGTAGCATGGATTGAGTAGTTGTAGCGTGGATTGACTAGAAACCACACATCAACTGATGAAAGCACAGATCTTTTGAAGTGCTAACATCTAGCAATAATGACAAAAAGGAGAAAGAATAATAATACTTACCATTGCAGAAAGCAGCTGAGCTGTAGTGAAAGGACTAGGAATGAAAAGATGTGACCTTCAGTCTTCATTCCTCGAGCCCTAAGTTAAACAAGACCTATTACCTTTGTTTTCCACCTCTGTAGACTAGGAGTAATAATTTAATTTTATTACCTATCTGATAGTTTTGTGATGATTACATAAAATAATGTGTTTTAAAATTCCATGCAGATGTAAGGTATTGTATATTGTTCTTAAGTCAACTTGTACCAATGTTATCAACCCAACATGTGCTCAGTAAATGTTGGGCAGAAATAATAATTAAAAAGTACTTTCTACTCCTACTCTGTATTATTCACATACTTCCAGGCTCAATTCCTATCCCACCTCCCTCACAAAACCTTTCTTGAATCCACAGAATGGCATGTGTACCCAAACATAGCACAGCACAGTTATCTGCCAGATTTGTATTTTTTCTAATTTGTTCATTTTGTCATCTGTCCTATGTTGGCAGAAAATGCTTTCTTCCTTTTATTAATTCTGCAAAGTGACTAATATTATGATATTGTGAAAAGTGGGCACTCAAAGACTGATTAGAGTGATGATAGAAGAAAACCATCCAGAAATAGAAAGGAACATTAACCATACCACTGTCATAATTATTTGGAGGAAGGAAAAGCTTGGAGATGCTTGTTTTAAAAAGAAGGGAAATGCACGTCCCTCCAAATCTTAATTAATAATACAAATCTCCTTCACACAGCAGGGGTGTTTATAAAAGGTCTCAATCGAGAGGGTGGAATATAATTTACAAAATGATGTTAGAATTCTTGAAGGAATATTTAAACCTTGTTGCTTCATGCATTCTTACTTTTATATACACTCCAGCTTCTTGCCAACCCACCTGGTTGTCAAGAATATGAATTTGTAAGTTGGATCATAGCTATGAAAGCATATTGTACGCTTGTTAAAATTGTTGTTACATATAATTGGGGGAAAATAAAATATTAAAGTAAGAAAAACATATTGTATGCTGAAAAAAGGAAAGACTCACCATCCTTTGACCACATGCTAGATGAAAGTATACCATTACTACCACTTAACATTTGTTTTGTAACATAGCTTCATTCTCATTCCTTATAACTATGAAGTGAATCTCTTTTAGGGTTTAAGTGAAAGTAGAGGTTTTCCCCCATCCCAACATCCTAGAAGAAATTAGGTTCCCTAAGGGCAATGTTTTACTTACTGTTTCTGTGGCAGAAGATTTTGGAAGAAAGAATAAAAAAAAGAGAGAAGGAATTGAGATGAACAAGGAGAAAGAAATAGTGTAGGTAATTTGAAAAGGCTTAGACTTGTGGAAATAGGTCAGAATGTGAATTCAGGGAGGAGAAATTTGAGAAGAATTAGAAAAAAATTTTAAAGAGCAGAGTCGGGAAGCACAGGTATTGGGTCTAAATTCTAATTCTGGGTTGGAAAAAGGAATGAAATAAAAGGCAATTAAGCAGAATATAAAAGTGTTAAAGAGACCTAAGAATGATTTGGGAATAAAATCTGAAAAGGAAGACTCAAGAAAGAAACAAGAATGTAATTGGCAAGACAAATCAGAGTAAATAAGAAAAAAGTAAATGGAACAATTAGAGAGTAAAGCATATTAACAGAGAAAACTGGTGCACAGGGCAAATGATAAAAAATTCTTGTCCAAGGGACTAAAGACCTAGAGGTGGACAAGTTTGTTATTTTTTACTTTTTTCCCTAATTATTGCTCTTTGAAGGGAAGAAATTAAAAAGAAAAAAATAGTTTGGGAAATGAACAGCTAGCTAAGAAAGTGACAATAAGAAAGGGTTCTGGACTTCTTGGCCATTGCTTAAAATATAGGAATGATAGATTTCTAGCCAGAGATGAAGTAGACCTAAAAAGAAAAGAAAAAGCTGATTAGAGCATGTTTTCTAGATGTCTTGAAAATCTAATCAAAAGGATTTTAAGCTTAAAAGGTTAGAAGAAGATATCACAGAAGGAAACTACAAAGAAGGAAGAAGAAGGGCATTTGGGACATCCAGGAGTTCACAGGAGAAAAGGTCCAAGAAAGGAGCCAGTAGTTGAACCTATGGTGTCAAATTTATACAGACAAATGCTGAACTTTAGGCAACCAACACTGATATCACTGGAATGTGGAGGAACAATATTCATGGCTAAAATATGGACCTAAATAATTAAACCTTTCTCAAAAGAATTAGGATATGTTCAGTCATGCGTGAATTACTTTTGAGACAAGTAATGATTATGATGTGATTTCATTTTGTTGCAGCAATGATTGTGTATGTGCACTTCTGTCAACACTAGGCTCTTAGATTTTACACCACTACTATATGACCCAATCTAGTCAACAGTGATCAAAAAGCAGAATGTATGATCTTGACCAGAGGAAAATAAGATTAAACTGTTTTCTTCCATCTTAGTTCTCTTTCAGGTAGTGCTAGATTTTGTGGCATACACATGAATTTCATTAATCTCTTCTGTTATTTTTTAATTCTGGGAGTTTTAATAAGCGATATTACTCTAAGTAAATAAATATTGTAAATTATAATAAATTATAATTGTAAATAAATAAAATTGTAAATATATCCAAGTAAATAAATATTGTAGCTCTTAAAGTGTACATTTCAATGACTGCTAGAGATATTACAATGGTATTTTGGGGGGGGGTCACCAAGAATTTCAAGGATTATTCAGGCCCACAGTGAAACAGGATCAATCCCAGTGAAGTACAAAGGAAAGTGTGGTTAAAAAATGGGGGAAAAACTGCTGAGTTAGTAAATTATTGCTGCAAAATGGTCCAATTAATCCTCAGAAAAATAAGCGAAGACCTTCAGAGGGGCCTGACAGATGAAGGACTTGTTGTTAACTCCTCTTCAGTATAGTATATACTTCTTGAACTTGGAAAGACAATGAAACAGTGAGCAGACAGAGGAGGCTGGAGTAGGGGTCAGGGGGAAGACTGCTAGACACCATTATGAAAAAAAAATGCTTGCTTTGTATTAAACAATACAAAGACTCAAATATTGATGATGGAGAAACTCTAATATTTAATTATAAAATTCACTTTTTCTTTCATAGCTATATCTAAACGAATGGTAGAAGAAGTCTAGGTGAACTTTATCATTTAGTCATTTTCATTAAAATGTAAAATATCTATCCAAAAAAAGTTTTGAAAATTTTTTTCTTTATTTCTAGTGGGCCTAGAGAAGTCTTGTCTCCTTTGAGGGAATGACAAACTCTGATAAATATGTTTATAAACTGGAAATCCACAGTGGATCTTGAATTACATAAATTCCCAAATGGAGATGAAATACTTCAATGTAACTTTGTTCCATGACACACATCATGAAAAATTAAGAAATTTATCCAAGAACTAGAGAAAACATGCTTAAATGGCCTTAGAACTCACCTTATTTAAGCCACAACAAAAACATATGGGCAGCTTAGAATGGTGGTTAAAATCAACAATTAACATTTCTTAAGTTGCCACTATAATGCCTAGTTATTGAGATTTAGATTTCAACTGGATGTGGCTTCTACTTTTCTCATAGTAAAATTGAAGGCAACAGCTAAGCTGGGCTTAGTGGCATGTTCCTGTAACCCTATTTAATAGGGTGTCAGAGCTGGAACATCTCTTAAGCTAGGAAGTTCTGAATTACACCAAGCTATCCTGATTGAGTATATGCAGTGGTGTGTTGGAGGTTGTTAAATCTTCAGTTCAAGCATTTGCACCTTTGAAGTCAGTAAAGGCTCCAAATCATAATTTGATTTATTGTTTTGTTAGACTTAAGAAAATGGTAAAGAAAATGCTAATAATGTAGATTAAACCTGAAAGGGTCTTTGGGAGAGTGCTGAACAAATACTTCCCATCCCCCTGAAGCCTACGCTGTCTCAGTAACAGCAATATCGTGGAAGGTTGGTGAGGTCTAGACTTCATGACCCCTCATGGCACAGTTTTGATCTGCCAACTGCAGAACTGTCATCTCTCTTCTTTCTCTAAACTATACACTATACAGGAAATCTCAGTCCAGAAGGCCAATGACTGACTCACAAACTCAGGAACTCTCAACGTCAAGATTAACCTTGAAAGTAATCTACCCCCAAACCTGGAAATATCCACTCTCACAATGTGTCTCTGACACATTAAAAAAGTAGAAGACAGAAAGTTAGCAAGCAGCCAGGAACTAGAGTTCCAGAAATTCCCTTCTCAGGCTCACTGTATCTGGGCAAGCAGAGGCTGTAGACGATGTGTTTCTTCTGCAAGTTGCTATTTCGGCTCCTGAATATGAGATGGAAAAATCCCTTCTTCCCCTATCACTACTTTTTTCATTCTAGTGTAGAAATCCAAGGGAAAGAAAGTACTTGAAAATGAAAAAGGAAAAGACAGGAGCTGTTTCACAGAGAGCTCTAAGGGTGTAGTTCTTCCTGCAAGTGGTTAACCTTCTTATCCTCAGTCAACCAGTGGTCAAAAAGCAGCATCAAATTCTGAAGGCCAATCAGTAAGGTCTAAGTAAACAAGCCCACTTCAAATGGAGGTGCCCTTTAGAAAGGTGGACCTTGTAATCTCATCAAGTTGATTTAGAGAGCATATTAAATTTACCTGGGGCTTCCCTAATCAACCCCTATCACACTTTCATTATTTACCTTTGTATCTCCAAGATCTTGTGGTAGGAAGTAATTTTTTAAAAATCATTTGATCAAACTTGTTAAATATGTCTATAATTAAGATGTACTTACCTCCATAACATATTCTCTACGCAATGTACGTAGGTATGAACCTCAATTTTTCACTCTCTCGTCTGCCATAGCCAATCTGTTGCCAAGTCCTATTGCTTTTACCTTAATAACATCTCCCATATGTGCTCCCTTCTCTCCTCTGTTATTTCCACCACCACCCTGGTGTAGGGCATCATCCTCTAATTCCCAAACTATAACAGTCGGCTTCTAGTTAGTCTCACTGACATAATTCTTTCCCTACTCCAGTCCATCTTCCATTCAACTGCTAAAGTTATGCAAAAGTCTGACCACATCACCCTTCTCCTCCACTTAACAAACTCCAGTGGCTGTCTATAACTTCAATAATCAAATATAAAATCCTATGTTTGGAGTCCAAAGCCTTGTCTTGTCCTCCCTAGCCCCTCTTCTCTACTTTCTACTTTTCTTAGACCTTCACCATCACCACCCGTATCTGCCAGTCCAATAACTTTAGTCTTCTTGCTGTTCCTCACACAAGACAGTCCATATCCCTCATCAGGCATTTTCACTGACTATGCCCGATGGCTGTGATTCTCTCCTTCCTCATCTCCACCTCCTCACCTCCCTGACCTTTTTCAAGCCCCAGCTAACATTCTACCTTCTATAGGAAGTCCTTCCTGATCTCCCTTAATTCTAGTGCTCTCCTTCTATTATCTCCAATATATTCTCAGTTTAGCTTGTTCGTAAGTAGTTGTTTGCATATTATCTCTCCCTTTATGCTGTGAGCTCCTTGAGAGGATGGACTGTCTTTTACCTTTCTTTATATCCTCAGGACTTAGAACAGCTCCTGACATATAGTAGATCCTTACTAGATGTTTATTGACTGACTCACCCACCCACCCTCTCCATTTCTGTCACCCTGGTTAGTGTCAAATAAAAGATATTAATACTATAAATGTACTCTGCTTTGTAGGTATAAGGCACCCAGAAATAATTTTTTATCAATTTATTATTCTAAATTCAAATATTATTCTACTTGAAAGATGTATGTAGACTGTCAGAGTCTCTGCACTCCCTTCCTCAAAACATTTTGAAGCAACATAGTAATCTTAAATGAGGAAAATTTCATAATATGATAAACTATAGTTAAACAATTCAAGGGAAGGCAAAAGTTAACATTTTGATTTATTAATCCAAAAAATAGTTACTTAACTTCAGGGAATCATTCTCCTGAAACTATTCAATCTATCTATGGTCACTCCCCTCAAGAGCTTTTCCCCCATAGCTTGTTACAGGGTCCTGAAATAAGTAAGAAGTCTTCTCCCTCTGATCAATATTCTACTAGAGGTTTTTAAAACTGTGTTTATGTCATACATCCCTTTGGCATTCTGGTTAAGAACATGAACAGAGTAATGTCTCAGAGTTATGCCTTTAAAAGCATAAGATAAAATACATAAGTTTGCAAGGGAAGCCAATTATATTGCAATGCAGTTATCAAATATTTAAGAAAAGAAGCTCATGGACTCTAGGTTAAGAATTTCTGATATGGGAGAAAGAGGAAGGCAATGATCTAAACTACACTTGAGGTATTCCTACTTCTAAGTCTAGTTACCAAGAGGCCAGTGCCATTTTTCCTGGGCTATAGCTTTCATGCTTTTTTACATGCTTTCCTAAAAGAAAGGAGTTACGCCTAAAAGACAGGGAGAAAATAAGCTTAATACAGAGTGTTATTTCCTCAGAAGTTTGATTAAGTGCTAATAAAGTTGCCTTCCTTCAGTTAAGTCTGGAAAGGACTTTAGAATGAAGAAATGTTTATTTCTTCATATTTTTAGTTGAGCTAAAAAGGAGCACTAGAAATAGTTAATCTCTTAACCACATCATACCTGAAATGCTTTGGATG
Source organism: Trichosurus vulpecula (assembly GCF_011100635.1). Lineage (NCBI taxonomy): Eukaryota > Metazoa > Chordata > Mammalia > Diprotodontia > Phalangeridae > Trichosurus > Trichosurus vulpecula. The sequence continues at coordinate 185,988,726 of NC_050577.1, read as the reverse complement.
AATTTCCTGCTTCCAAATTCTTATCTTACTCTTGCCTCACCAAACTGCATTAACCAAAATTGCCATTCTCCAAAAAAAAAATTACATCACTTTCTTTTTTGTAACCCTATAATCAATCCCAAATACTTTTCTTGACCTGTTGAAATTCTAATTCTTAGATTTTAAAAATCTTTATTAATTGTTTTCCTCCTTTAAGTGTCTTTACTTCCCGCTATGTCTAAATCTGGAGGGTTTATTATTATTTTTATTAGCACCCTTCCCCCTTATATTTTATATAGTCCAGCCTCTAGTTTATGTACTTGTGGTTGACCAGGTGCTTGTATCTGGCTCCATTCTGTTTAATCTTATCATCTATTGTCCTAGCATGGGCAAGTTTATTTCACCTTTCTGAGCCTCAGTTTTCTCATGTTTAAATGAGGATAATCATACTTCTAGAACCTGTCAAGATATTAGGAGACAACCTGTTTTTCAGAGGTAAGACCCAGCAAGCAGGCTGTGCCCCAAGCTTGGCATCAGAACAATCCTTTGCACTCACCTTATGGATGATCTTATTCTCTGGCAAAATCATAATTACTGTATTGCTTTGACCAGCACCAGGTGTTCTCTAAGGTCAGACAAGTTACCCATGTTCTGGTCACGAAGCCCTGCTATGAATCAAACTTGTCACGTTGTTGCTGTTACACCTCATTGTCAGGGCTACAGCTCACTGTGAAACCATTGGCGTAAGTATTGAGTTCTCCCCTCAGGTCCCAATCCCCCAATAGGGGTGAGGTCTCAGCAAATGTGTTCTTGCTTGCAAGCATTTTCCCTCAATTTGAAATTAAACTTCTGTTTGATTCCTGACTCCTTTGTCTCTAGCCTGCTCTGTTCAGCTCCAGCCATCCACAGGTTAGAGCCCAGTTCTGTCCAGTTGACAAACCTGTCTCACAGAACTGTTGTAAAAAATGTTTTTTTTCCTAACCTTAATGCTCTATATAAATAGTTTTTGCCATCACATTATAGCTCACCCTTTATATATTCAACAATCCAGTCAAAACTAATCACCCCATTTTCTTGGATCATGTCTTGACCTTTCTTAATTCTGCTAATGGTACAATGCTGTGATACATGGCACAGCATTACTCCTCCTAGCTAGTAAAAGCCTTCCCCTTTCAATGTTCAGCTCAATGTGTGGTTTGTTCTTCATTCTCAAAGAGAATCATGACATCAGGGAGATGATGACCTAACTTGCAATTGACTTTGACTTGAGCAAGGGAGGGCTATGCAAAGTCACCAACTTCACTTTCTCCTCCAGAGCCATCTGGGTCCAGTGGCCAGGTATAGATCAGGACAACTGGAGATGGCCCAGGATGCAGTGGGAGACCTTGACCCTTTTAAGCTAAGGTCTTTCCAGGTTCTCACTTTGAGTGAGGCAACACCCATTCAATGAATAGGCTTCTTTAAGAAGTGAGTCAATGGATGGCACCTTTAATGAAAACAAAAAAAAATTAAACTGGGAGGGGAAGAACCTCAGGGTTCCTGGCCAAAAGAGAAACAGTTACTATTTGCATTCCCTCTGAGCCAGGAAGGCCCAAAAATAACCATTAAGCGGTGCTTGGGCAACCTATTATGGTCCGATTTATGAGATCCAGAGTGAATTGGATTTAAGGGCTTAATACCACCTTTATGAAAGCATTCCTAATTTTTCCCAACAATGTGTGATATTTCCCTTCTCCACTTACTGTCATTCCTGTTTGTCTAGAATTTCACTGTGAACTCATAATATGTTAAGAGTTATTTAATCATTTATTTTGAGAAGTGGCCTGATGAAACAGATAGAGAGCTGGCCCCAGAGTCAGGAAGACATGAGTTTAAGTCCTATTTCTGGCACAGACTATATGACCCTGAATAAGTCATTTAAACTGTCAGTGTCCCTAGTGCTCACTTAATGCTCTTTGAGACTGTTAGTTTCATAGAAGGGAAATGAGAACAGTTGAGAGAGTAGCAGATTCACATCTCACTCTGGGGTAGATATTCTTTGAGTGGGATGGCCTTCATTAAATTCTCTCTCTCTGTTTCTCTCTCTCTCTCTCTCTCTCTCTCTCTCTCTCTCTCTCCATCTCTCCATCTCTCCGTCTCTCTATTCCTCCTCATCTTTGTTTCCATCTGTTTTTGTCCCTCTGTCTGTATCTCTCTTCCTACCCACCTAAGTGCATGTTGTTGAATTTGTACAACTTAAATGCACACATGATGCAACTCCATGGTAGTGTAATGGCTTTTCTCAGCATATATTTATATTACATGCCATGTGATATAATCATACATGTTTATACACATCACATATTTATTGTATTATGTATCTATAGAAAATTTCTATGTAGTCTATATATTATATTACTCTATATTATATACAACAAGCCATTTTAAATACTGTGTATCTGTTTTGTTTGTTTTTTTGTTTTTTACTTAAAGACCTGTGATTTCATAGGTATAGGGAACTCCCAATGAAGAAATTACCCCTTACCAGTTCATATCAACTACTGGGCAACTTATGGTATTAGACAGTTTCCTGGGATGCTAAGAGACTCCTTGACTTGCCCTGGGTCACATAGTAAGATCTTCCTGACTTGGAAGCGAGTTCTCTATTCACTGTACCATGCAGTTTCTTGTGTGTAGAGGGTTTCCAAGGTCTCATTGCTGTTTTAAGGTATTAAATGTACACATACACACACATACACTAGCACACAAACACACACCCATATATACATGTATAATAGTTATACATCTATTATACCACATTATAAAATATGTATGATATATGAAAGCATGGTATAATGACTATTACGACCATGATGTAATGACCATATGGTAATGACTTGCAGTAGAGTCAGGAAGACTAAAGTTCATAATCTGTCTATGATACTAACTGTATCATCGTGAGCAAGTTATTTAACATCTTAACACACTCCAGGCAATTCCCAAATAGTGATAAATTTCATAGGAACCACCAATCTGCATTGGTAGAAGAAATTCCCTAAATGGACAAAATTGTAAGTCCATTCCCTCTGGAGTTACTCACTCTACTTCCATACATACTTGCAGTTGTAACAACAGTGTTGCTAGCAGCTACTGTAGCTATGTAAGGCCAATAACACCAGCACACAGGAGGGCTGCTAGCACAAGTTCTTTAATCTGCTTTTCTAAGGAAAGCAACTTTAAGGGGTTTATAATCTCACTTTAATCAAACATACATATATCATTCACTTAGTTCAGGGGGAAAACTCAGCACCCTGAACTTCAGAGCAAATACAAACAGAAATTACAAGCAGAAATTATAAACAGAGTAAAACAACACAAATCAACAGACAGGCTTCTATCTGTCTGACCATAGCAATACATACACAGGTACCAGTGAGAGAAGCAACAACATCTGGGTTTTTCAAAGTTGGGGGGCTCTTTAACGGCTACCCAGAGTCTCATCTGGTCAAATCACACAACACTCTTCCAGTAAGTGAGACCCCAATGGCTATCCTCTGGGCGCGCACGCGCGCGTGCACACACACACACACACACACACACACACACACATCTTTTTTCAGGGCCCAAGGGCTTCACATTTCTCCAGGGCTTCACACATCTCCAGGGTTTCACACCTCTCTGACCTAATTAGCAAAAGGGGGTGGGCCTTCCTACAAACAAAGGCAACACTCAATCAAAGACCCTTGATTGCCTTGGTGCTGAGAAGCACTCCCAAACAAAAGACAACAAAAAGTCCCACTTTGCTTGCCCTTACAGCAGTTTTGGGTTCCCAGAAAGTGGCTGACTCAGTGTTCTAGGAGTAACCATGGCAATCTGTATTTCTAGTTCTCTTTAGCTCCCACTAGTGTGCTCCCATTAATTATCATTCACTAGAATTTTAGCAAAATTATTTACTGAGATTTATTTTTTAGTAAGAATAGTTGGTATAAAACATTTTCCAAAAACCCTAGAGCACAGTGTCCCACAAATACACACAGCATCCATGGGGAGAGTTGGATATAACTCAGAGTATAATGAGAGTAAGGCACACATGTAAAAAATACGTGAGGCAAAGGGATAATTCATAGTATCTGTAATGAAAGTTCTTTTCTCTCTGTGAGGAGTTCTCATAAAGTTCCCTTTAAGTGTCTTTTGCTGCTGGGCTCTGAAAGTCAGTGTTTTTCTAAAGTCCATAATGAAGACTTCTAACTGAAATGGCCTTTACATGAGTGGCTATTGCTTCACACCTATCTGTCCTTGGGTTTCTGTCTACTTCCAATGTTATTCTCCTTACTGCCACTGACCACTGTCATTCCAGTAGGTTCTGCAAGTACTTCCACTGTTCAGCTGGCACCACCAGAAGGACTTCTGATGGGATCTCTACATCAACTCTGCTCATAATGTTGCCTGAATACTTTGATCTTGGAAAACAGGTTCACTTCAGATGAGGAAAAAGCAAATTAAGATGGACAGAGGTATCTATAACCTCACTGTCACTATGACCAGTTAGGAGACAGGGCAGTTGCCCTTTCTCCTGGACCTGAATCTGGCAAGGCAATTCCCAACTTCATTCACTACTACAAAGAAAAGAGCATCAAAGTGGCAGATCTATCCTTTTGTATGCACACTGATTTCAGGCTCAGCAAAGCCTGAATCATCAGTCCATCTGGCTTCAGCAGTGAATTTTAGAACTCTTTGACATCACATGCTACAAATTCCTGAGTCATCATGGTTACAAGTAGGCTCATTCCCAGTTTCCACACTGAACTGATCTCCTGCTGGACTTCCCATGAAATGACTAGACACTCAGTCATTTGGACTGAAACTAGACAGTAAATATCTGTATATGTTCTAAGAATTGGCTATTATTGGCTAGTCCACCCCCATCACATTGCATACAAACATATACATAGGAACATGTGCAAATTTACATTTGCATATTCACATACAGAGGTATATGCATATATGTATATATATTTATATGTAGTGCCTTCCTTCTGTTGATTTTTCCAATTTATCTTGTTTGCATATAGTTGTTTGCATTTTGTCTCCCCCATTAGACTGTGAGCTCCTTGAGAGCAGAAACTGTCTTTTATCTTTCTTTCTATCTCTAGGGCTCATCACAGTGCCTGGTACATAGTAGGTACTTAATAAATGTTTTTTTGACTGACTAGCAAAGTTCATATCAAACAGTCACCATGACACTCATATGTAGTAAAGCCTTAAGTCTTCTACTTGGCTCATTCCCATATTTAATCTTATCACTCAGAGCTCTGAGGTAATCCAGAGTTACGTTTGAATGTTCTCTTATTAATAAAATTGAAACTTTTTCATTAATCAATTAATGAACTTCTGTAGTGTTAATGGAATATGAAGATCTTCCCCGTCTATTAATAGGCCTATGCGACCACATGTGTCCCCTTTTTTCCTGGAACAGGGCCCGTGTTCCCAGGTCTAAAGATACCCAGGTATTTCGATCATGATGTCTTGCTGCTTTGAGCTCTGACCCAGCTCACAGCTGTGATACACTCTGAGTCACATAGAGCCCAATGGGAGAAGAACTTGCCTAAGGAGGAGCTTGTAGGGGAAGGCTTGCTAGGGGAGGGTTGCTTGTTGGAAGGCTTTCACATCATTTGGCACTAATTAGGCACTGAGTCAGAGGGTTGTGATGCCTTCTGGCTCTGAGCCTATTAGCCAAAAGTGTATATACACTCTGAGGTGAGATTTTGCTTTGGGGGTTTGCTCATGAGAAAGACCTTTTGATTCCCTGGATGGGACTCTGGGTAGCCGTTTGCTAAGAGCCCTTCAACTACTCAGATGTTGGTGCTCCTCGATCTGGTGGTATATGTACGTGGGTGTATTACTTTGTTCAGACAGTTGGAGTCCTGTCTATTGAATCTCTGTAATAATTTCTCTGCTTGTATTTTCTCCATGTTCAGGGTACTGACCTTTCTTCTGAACTAATGAATGATTTATACATGTTTGATTAAAGTAAGATTGTTGACAAGTTGCCTTTCCTTTAGAAAAGCAGATCAAAGAACCTGTGCTAGCAGGCCATCCAGGGTGTGCCAGGGTGCTTGCTGTTACACCTTCTCAGAGCTCCTAATTAGAGAAACCTACTTCCTCTGTATTAATTACTCATCTTTCTATACATTAAATTCCTTATCTTCCATTTATATATATTAATATTAATATATAATAATATATAATATAATATAATAATATAAATAATAATAATTAATATTAAAATAATTAAATATACCATTTATTAACAAACAAAATCAATAATAAAATGAATACATAGATAATGGTTTACATTATGTTTGCTGTGTGTACCATTACAGAGTAACCTCAAACCCTGATAATAATACCACATGATATAACTTTTTATAAATACAATTCCACTAATTTCATTCGAGATACTGATTGAAGACTTTCACAAATTCTCTTCATATATCTCCTCAAGAAAAGAGTTTAATTCAATCTCTCAGAAAATTTTACTGTAGGCCTTTTTCTCTCTCTCTCTTTTCTCCAGCCATAACAGGTAATTATCTCTCCAGAATCTCACTGTATATTGCCATAACCTCACAGGTCCTTCAAAGAATTCTCTTTATGTTTCTTCATAAAATAGCAGCAAAGAAAATTCTAATGAGAAAAGTTTCTCCTCAAGATCTTTCTCTCTGTCTTCACCACAGATTTCTCATAGCTCCTCATAGATCAAAATTCACTCACATCTATTCAGTCAGACTCCATAGGGAAAAGCATCTCATGAAAAGATAGTTACAACCGCAGTGCTATACTGCCAGCTTACACTGTCCTCTTCTCAATATTCCATCTGCCTTCTAAAGCTTTATTAACAATATATGTAGTCTACCTGGGATAGCCTAATGAAACTATTTTAAAACACGCATACAAATATACATATGCATGCACATTTGCAATGAACATATATGCACTTGTGTACATGTGTAATATGTGTATATCACATACACATAGATAAATATGTATGTGTTTTTAAAAGCCACTGCAGCATCCGCAATCCCAGTAACCTAAGAAGGAATATCAAAAGTCCAGGGCTTGGGGCAGCTAGGTGATACTGTGCATAGAGCACTGGCCCTACCTACAGTCAGGAGGACCTCAGGTCAAATCTGGCCTCAGACACTTACTAGCTGTGTGCCTGGGCAAGTTACTTAACTCCAACTGCCTCCAAAAACTAAATAAATAAATAGAAATTTTTAAAAGCCCAGGGATTATATTATGTAACAATTATATAATATTTGAGTGATAGTCATGCCATCAAGGAGTTTAAAATCTAGTAGATATCATAAGATTATAGATTTAGAGGTGCAATAAATCTCATGTAGTTCATCAAGTCCAACTCCCTCATTTTACAGAAGATGAAACTGAGGTATATAGAGGTTAAGTGAATTATCCTGGCTCACACAGTCATTAAATATCTATGGTGGGATTTGAAAATCTTCTTGACTCCAAGACCAGTGCCCTGCAAACTTTTCCTTGTATTCCCTCGATAAGATAAAAGAATAACTGACTATGATAACACATATATTAGCATAAGCAGAGTTATATGTAGGGCAGGGAAACCCGAAGGACCCAAACCTAGATGACCCAAAGCTTAAGCCAAAAACCAACAGTTCTATCCTTTAGCTACCACCCCCATTAGGCAAGGGGAGGAGTAGCTATGGGCCATGCATGAAAGGAGAGTGTGGTAAAGATACATATGGCCCCAAGCACTTCTCTCCAGTCATTTACACCTGTAACTCTTCTTTTGCATGGAATTCAACCAACTTGTGAGCTACAGTTTTAGGAGTGCAGACTTAACTGAGTGCCTTGAAGCTCAGGAAGCCATCCTCTGAGAAATCAACATGTGAATACAAGCTCTTGATGGTGGGAAGTTAGTTTAGAATGTGAGGACTTATCCATGACTTCCATCTCGGAAACTAATTTTGTAAAGATACCCTGGGGAAAAATAGTCCTTTTCTTTTGTTTAGACTGTAATTAGTTTTCTGGTATGTTTCCAAGTCAGACCAAATTTATTTAGATAAATTTCGCATAACTGGATGCTTAAGTACTACCATTGGTTGTATTATTGTATCCATTAGGAGTATAGAATCATGTGAGCAATAAGCACCTTTATACTGATGCCAAAAATGTCCTTCAAGGCCCTTAGGAATCCTAATCAAAGGAGTGCCTTTTGACTTAAGAGTCAAGGATATTGGAAGCATTCCTTTTAAAGCTGTACGTGCTTTGGGGAGATGTGAAGTACTCACCAAGGAGGAAAAGAGACAAAACCTAGCAATTTTTTTAATTACCTGAAAATTCAAAAGCTTTGAAAATTTCTGATTAAAATAAGGGGCTTCATTAAGCAAATGGAAACTTATTGCTAAGCCTCTGAAAGAGATTGAGAGTATAAAAAATAAAGTGAAAGTTTTGTTAAGCAATGAAGGAATATCTAGAGACAGAAAAGCAGATGTGACCTGAAATCAAAAGCCAGTTAAAGAACCAGAAGCAGCTACAAAGGCTGATAGACCTCCACGATCCACAGTACACAGTGTTGACCCTATATCTTTCTCACTACAGCAGCATTAAGTCTAAGATAGGAAATAGTATGGCAAAACCACTGTTCTTTGATGGAGATAAATGCTGACCACTAAAATAAGGAACACTTTTGGGTTCTGACTGGAACATGTCACTGATGTGTCACAGAAGGTGGCACAGAACTGAAGAAAAGAAATGTGGGCAATTGTCAGAAAGTTTGAGAGGACCAACCTGTGATGTAGTATGCACGTTGAATATAAAGTATTCTGAAACTACTGTATTTGAAGATTTATAAGAGTTGGGTAACTGAATTTTGGTGATGCAAAAAGTGTTGATAATATCTACATGAACTTCCTAACTACCTCCCAGCAGAAAAGAGAGAAGGTCTTGATTTTGTGTAAAATGCAAAGTGGCTAATAGAGGACACAAGATCAAGGATGTAGCAAAAAACAAGCCACAACAACAAGCCATGGACTACACGGGGGCTGATCTGGAGAGCAGCCTGGCAACACAATCAGCTGTGGCACTTGGAGGCTGCCACAGCAACAGCAGCTGTAACAACGGTTCCAGAAGTTCTTACCACTCAGAGACTATAAGGGGATTAGATGACTGGTCAGAAAGAGATTTCAGGGGACTCCTGTGCAGGCTCTGGGTTAATAATAAGGCACTCTATGGCAACTCCATTGCTCATTATTTGGTTCCACATCAGATAGAGAGCAAGAGTCCTAGTTCCTGGTAGCAGTTCCAGCATAGAGAGAAGAGTACTAGGACTTGTGTTCACCAAGGAACAGGAGTACTACCTGTGTAAGTAGCAGAATGTAGACCACGAGAGCAGTGATCACACCCTCTCCCCAGATCATGCAACCTTGGAAGCACAGAAAACTTGCAGACCCCCAGAACCACCTACAAAAGCAGCAGGTCAAAAAACCCTGACTTTTGGGACAGTGACCTGAATCCACAGAGGTGAGCAGAACCCAGTTCTAACATAAAAGTCAAAGGAAAGAAATAGGCTGGGAAAATGAACAAAGAACAATTTTAAAAAATGAACCTGATCATAAGAAGTTATGGTGATAGGGAAACTCGACACAAAATCAGAAGAAGACAATGGCATAAAAGCATCCAAAAACAAAGCCTCACATAAAGATATAGATTGAACACGAATCCAACAAGAATTCCTGAACAAGCTAAATAAAGAGAAAAAAAAATTAAAAATAAAATAAGAATAGCAGAGAAAATAGGGAATGAAATGAGAGCAATTCAAGAAAATTGTGAAAAAGAGAATTAACAATTTGGTAAAAGAGTCACAAAAATTCTGAAGAGCATAACTTCTTAAAAAGCAGAACTAGTCAAATGGGAAAAGAGGTATGAAACCTCACTGAAGAAAATAATTCCTCAAAAATTAAAATTGGTCAAGTGCAAGCTACCCCATGAGACATCAAGAAACAATAAAATCAAATCAAAAGAATGAAAAAAATGAATAAAAACTGACCTGGAAAATAGATTCAGAAAAGATAAGTTAAAATTATTGAACTACCTGAAAGCCATGATTAAAAAGGAGGCATAGACTTAATATTTCAAGAAATCATAAAGAAAAACTGCCTACATACCTTAGAACCAGAGGGCAAAAGAGAAATTAAGTAGAATGACAACAATAAGACAACATACCAAAATTTGTGAGTACTTAGGAGAAAATTTGCATCTTTAAATACATCAATAAAAGAAAAAGATAAATCAATGAACTGAGCATAAAGTTTTAAAAAACTAAAAGAACAAAAATTAAATTCCCAATTAAATATATAAACAGAAATTCTGAAATCAAAAGAGAGATTAGCAAAATTGAAAGTAAAAAAATGAACTCATAAATAAAATTAGGAGCTGGTCTTATTTTAAAAAAAATTATTGGTTAATTTGATTTTTAAAAAAGAAAGAAAAGCAAATTACCAGTATCAAAAATGAAAAATGAATTTACCACCAATGGTGATGGTTGCACCACCAAGAAGATGATAGTAAAGCAATTCTTAGGAGGAATATTGCTCAATTATATGCCAATAAATCTAACAATCTAAGTGAAATGGATGAATATTTACAAAAATATAAATTGCCAAAATTAGAAGAGGAAATATAATACTTAAATAATCCTATCTTAGAAAAATGAACAAGTCATAAATGAGCTGTCCCTCAAAGAAAATCCACAGAACCAGATAGATTTACAATTCAGTTCTACCAAACACTTAAAGAACAATTAATGCCAGTAATATATAAACTATTTGCAAAAATAGACCAAGAAGGAATCCTGAAAAATTCATTCTATAACACAACTATGGTTTTGATGCCTAGACCAGGGGGAGCAAAAACAGAGAAAGAAAACTATAGACCAATTTTCTTAATATTCATGCAAAAGTTTTAAATAAATACTAGCAAGGAAACTACAACAATACATCACAAAGACCATACACAATGACCAGGTGGGATTTATACCAGGAATGCAGGACTGATTCAATATTAGGAAAACTATGAACATCATTGACTGTATCAATAAAAAAAAATCATATGATTATATCAATAGCTGCAGAAAAGCTTCCGACAAAATACAACCATCATTCCTATTTAAAAAAAAAAACTAGAGAGAAAATGGAACTTTTCTTAGAATGGCAAGTAATGTTGATCTAAAACCAAGAGCACACACTAGCTATAAAGGGAATAAACTAGAAGCCTTACCAATAAGATCAGAGGTGAAGCAAGGGTGTCTATTATTATACAACACTATGTTAGAAATGCTAACTATAGCAATAAAAGAAAAGGAAATTGGAATAAGAATGGGCAATGATGAAACAAAACTATCACTCTTTTCAGATAATATGGTGGTATCCTTAGAGAACCAAGCTAAGAGAATCAACCAAAATAATTAGTTGAAACAATGAACAACTTTAGCAACATTACAGGATATAAAATAAACACACATAAATCATCCAAATTTCTATAGATTACCAGCAAAACCCAGTAAGAAGAAATATAAAGAGAAATTTCACCTAAAATAACTGCAGACAGTACAAAATACATAGCTACTAAGCAGCTGGGGAATAATTTAAGTTGTAGTATATGTTATGATGAAATAATATTTTGCCATAAGAAATGATGAGAGAGATGGATTCAAAAAACCTGGGAAGACTTATATGAACTGATGAACAGTGAACAGAACCAGAAGATCATTGTGCAGAGTAACAATAATATCATAATAATGATCAACTGTAAAAGACTTAACTACTCTGATCAATACAATGATCCACAGTAGTTCCAAAGGCTTATGATGAAAAATGTCATCCACCTCCAAAAAATGAACTCTGACTGAAGCATATATTCCCTTTTTTTGCTTTTTTTTTTGCAATATGGCTAACATGGAAATATATTTTGCATGTCTTCACATGTATAATGGGTATCACATTGCTTGTTTTCTCATTGGGAAGAAGGTGGGAGAAAATTTGGAACTCAAAATAAAAATGAGTATTTTTTTAGAAAAATAAGTTTGCTTTAAAAAAGCATGGAATAATTAAAATATTAAAAGAAAATTACACTGCAGTATATGAAATGACTAGTGACAAGAACAAGGACAAGAACAAGGACTAGTGACAAATGAAAAGACTGAGTGACAAGGACCATCCACACAACAAAGTCTGGAATTCACTAACCAAGCTGTTGGTGTTGATAGAAAAGTAAATACCTTGACTCTGTTTTGTCCAGACCCAAAGAACATCTTCAGGGTATCCACATTGATTTGGAAAAATCCAGCTTATTCAAAATACTAGCAGCTCACTATAAACAGAAAGCTGAACAATTCAATAGCTATACATTCTGACCATTCATCCAGCTTGTGCTAAAGCCTATAAGGAGATAGAAATGAGTGGTGGCAAATAACCCTCAAAGTATTAATGTCTCTGATTCTGGCTTTCATACAGAGAATAACTTTCATGCCTAAAGAATAGAACTGGCTGACAAAGAAGCAAAGTGGGTAGACAAAAGTGTTCTTATGGCAAAAGCTGGATATAGGATGTGCCTGAGGAGTAAGGGGTTGAATTCACCTTGCTGACTCTCTGCCTTTAGAGAATAATCACAAAAGTTTCCCCAATCTGTGATGGAAGATCTCAGAGACCATATAAAACAAGTCAATTAATTAACATCTTTACAGAATCTAGGAGTTCATATGCATTACCTATAAAAGTGACACAGGAGAAGACTGGTAAGCTCCAGAAGCCTGTAGCCTACTACTCTTTTAACAAGAGATTGATTGAAAATGAACCAAGATAATGTACCAAAAGTTTAAGATGTCCCATTTCCAGAAAATAAGTAGTTTTCAATGTTGTATTCACACAGTAGATAAAAATCATTTTAATATAAAGTTGTATTAATTTCCTCTGAAAATTCCTAGTTTCCACACATAATCTAATTTTCCTTCCATAATTTTCATTAGAGTTATTTTTGTTTGGGTGAGGTGCTGACATATCTATACACATAAACATCTTAAATGCTTTTTCTGAATTACTATTCAACACATTTTCATGTCAGTGTGTTATCAAGCATTGTTTCTTCTGAACATGAAATTAAAAGCCTTAACACATGCACACACACAAAAAAAACAACATTGAGAATGTACTTTTACCGATCTGTGCCTTTTAAAATTGTTTTACAGTTCCCATTTTCTTCCTCCATTTCCTGACAAAGGTCATTTTTCTCTCCTTTATTGATAGCTAGGTTGTGATGCATTCAAATCAGCAAAAGTTTTATATTGTTAACCTTCTTTCTCAAATAATCCCTGGGGAGTTATGGGGCAGGAACATATTTCTAGGAATATTAATCATACTACTCTTACAGTACAACAAATTGAGCTGAGATACAAGTATTCATCCATCTGCTTATATTCTCAAATATCAAATAAATGTAGAATATACATGTGTGTTTGTATGTATGTGCATATATATGTAATATTTTGATGAAAATGAAAGAAGGGAACAAGCAAGCTTTTCCGAATGATTTTCTACAGAACATTTCAAGGAAGGAAATGACATAATGAGTAAAATGTATATATTGTTATTATATGAAATTAATTAATAGATTCTACCAAAAGGACAATTTTGTTCAATAACCCTCTAAAAACAATAATAAACAAGGTGTAAAAGAGATTCTGTCAGAAAAAAAAATCACAATGGCAAGAAATATAAAAACAAATTCTATTCTATGTCTATTCTAGACAACAAACCAACATCAATACTAAATATATACACACCAAATTACACAGTATCTAAATTCATAAGAGAAAAGTTAAATGAATGACAAAAACACATAGCAACAAAATAATTGTAGGGGACTGTCTACTTTTGGAGCTGGAAAAATAAAGGAGGAATTTTTTTTAAATGGAGAAATGAACAAACTGATGGAGAAGTTAAAGCTGAAAGACTTTTGTCATCTTCTAAATGAGCATATTAAAGAATATACATATTTCTCATAAGAAAATGGTACCCTTGCAGAAATAAATGTTATGATATAACATAGGATTTTTAAAATAAAATTTGAAAAAAGTCCAAATTCTAAGCATATCATTTACAGACCACAACACCTTTTTTAAAGTATACTAGGAACACAAGCAAAATATATGGAAATGGAAACTTAACAAAGTTATCCTGAATAATTAGTAGACAAAAGAAAATAATTAAAACAATTAATGGCTTTGTGAAAGATAATGATAATGAAATATGCCAGATTTTAAAAAAATCCTTGGAGGAAAAATTATACCTTTAAAAATATACACTAAAAATGGGAAAAGGAGATTGATGAATTGAACATATATTTTTTTTAAATGAACAATCTGAAATCACAAAGAAGAGAGGCCCATATTCTTGGGCCACAGGCTGACCTCAAATTGCAGGGGAGGAGAATGCAAGTCCTCTCCCCTTACACTTTGTCTCACTGGAATATGGTCAGGCTGGGAAAAGACTAATCAACACAGTGACTGGACACTACTGACTAGTGACTTTTGTATGCATCCTAGTTACACCTCTACCACCAATCAACAGTCTATATCCTTAGCAAATCAAAACCAGCTAGAGAACATCTGTACTTTGGACAAATTGGGGAGCAGGGTGCTTCCATTGTATATCAGCTTGCCTTTTTGGAAGCAAATTCCCTAACCTCCTCCTTGTAGGGAATTATGTCAACTCCCTGTTATAACAGAAAAGTATATCTCCCTCAAAAATAATTGAAAAATACATAGAACTTCCAAGAACCAATCTACCAACACAGTCAAAGCACTGACAGGTAGATAGACAGACAGACAGACAGATAGATAGATAGATAGATAGAGAGAGAGAGAGAGAGAGAGAGACATACACACATACATACATGCATACATACATGGAAAAAATAGATATATGTTCTTTGTCCTTCATTTTCAAAGATGGCCAATGACATTATGATATGATAGATCATTTCTTGACCTGCACAAGAATTGGATATGTGAGGCAGAGTGGTGCAAATTTGTCAGTCTCACTCTCTCTTCCAGAGTCATGGAAGCACAACTGCAAGACAAAAATCAAGACTATTGGTGATGGTCTGGCATGCAGTGGTTGGCTTTGGCATTTTTAGTGTCTTATTTAGCTCTAAGCACCCTACACCTCCTTCAGTTGCCTTCTTGACCATTGAAACAAATTGTTCTCATCCACCCATTCAGCCAGTAGAAGTCCTCACATGCTTCGGGTAGACATTCCCTTAACTCAATCACAGGTGTGAAGCCTGTTGGCTACACTCAACCTAGTTTAGCCTGTCTGCTAAGATGGTTTTACCAGGGTGTGTCCATTGAGCATACTACAGCTTATTAGAGCCATAGAGGAGAATGAGAGAGAGAGACAGAGAGAGAGAGGTATAGATATCATGTAGCATATATAATTACCCATAATAATCATTAAAAATAGTTAACACTGTTTTAAATGTTTACATTTTAATTTTAAATTACTTTATAATTTAAATGATTTTAAAATATTCAGGGAAAAATTCTTTATTTGACAAGAACTGTCAGCAAAACTAGAAAGCAAGTTGGTAGAAAATAGGTTTAGACCAGAATCAAACACAACATTCCACAATAAGTTCAAAATGAATATATGATCTGAATATTTGTAAAAGTCACACTGAAAAAATAGAAGAGATGCAAATCAAGTACCTTTCACAGGTATATTACAAATCTTCACCCACAAAGAATAGAAGTGGTTACAAAATACGTAATGTGAATATGTAAACTTGAAATTTTTGTATGTGAACAAAATCAGTACGATGATTTAAAAAATGGAAACTGTCAAGTAGAACCAAATCTTTATCTCAAACATCTCCTGTAAAGATCTAATAGCTAAAACATATACATAAATCCAAAGGAACAATGGATTAGCAATCAAAGGAAATGAACAAACAGTTCTCAAAATGAGAAGTGGAAACTCTTAACAACAATATTAATGATGGCTCCAAATCACTAATAGTAAGAGAAATGTAAATAATTTTAAAAAACATCATACCACAACCATCAAACTGGCAAGGATCAGAAAAGATGGTAATGATCAATCTTGTAGGAATTACCTGTAATATATTAAGGAAATAATAAATTCTTATCTTGTGGTAAAACAAGGAATGTTATACATTGTTAATAGAGATGTGAATTGGTCCAACCATTCTGGAAATCAAACTGTAATTATCCACAGAATGTGACTCAAATGTCAAGATTCTTTGACCCAGAAGTCTCAGTACTAGTCATGTTTTTTAAAGAGGTCAATGAGATAAACAAACGCATACATGCATGAATTAATAGATAAATGAATAAATGGATAGACGGACAGATAGACAGAGAGAGAGAGAGAGAGAGAGAGAGAGAGAGAGAGAGAGAGAGAGAGAGAGAGAGATGAAGTTCCATATACTCCAAAATATTTATCGCAGCTCTTTTTGTAACAGCAAAGAACAAGAGCAAAAATAGATGCTCTGGCAGCCAAGACTAGAATCCAGGAGTAAAGCTGAACTGTGGGGAGGATCCAGGAACCAATGGGAGCCAATAAGAAACACTGAACCCAGGGGAGTGATATGCAGAGAACTTGAAAAAAGGCAGAGACATCCTGCCTTGACAGAAGTATGAGTTGTTTTGACTCCGTGTTGTCCCTACCTGGGTGCCTTTCTACAACTGTGTTTTATGCATGTGCCCACTCCCCTCTACCCTGTGTTGGTAGAATAGATCCCAGCTTTACTGGGCAAGAGGAATGATTTGTTACAAATAGTCATGCTACCCCATTTCAGTAAATGTTTTTACTTTGAGCACTGGCTACCTTTTAAAAGTAAATTCATAAGCAGGAGCTTGCGAGCTATAGTTTTAGGAAAATAGGCCCACAGAGTACCCACATTAGCTACCCATAGGACCCAAAAGTCAGTCTGATTTGGGAGAGTGTCTCAAGGGAACAAACATTTTTTAAAAGTATATATATAAATCTGAAAGCTAGTTTTATTTAGCATAGTAAAACACTAGAAGTGGCTCTATCAGTGTTATTTTGACTCAATTCTGAAAATGTAAGTGGTGAAAATATGACAAGAAAGAATTTAAGGCCTAAACACTGATAAAGGAGATATTATTATCCCTGTTTGCTAATGATATAGTGGTTCATTTAGAAAATGCCAGAGAATCAGGAAAAAAATTGAGAAAATGGCACCAATAAAATGATGGATGCCAAATAAATTCTCAAATATCAGCATTTCTATATAATAATAGAAAAAGGCAAAATATAAAAAGGGAAATTACATCTGTAATAACTACAAAATATATCTCCAAAAGTCAAAAATTATTTAGATTACATGAAATTGAAAGGTTTTTGCAGGAAAAAAAATCAGTCAGCAAGGATAAGAAGGAAGACATTGGTGACTGGGGAAAAAAAATCTTTGTTCCAAATATATCTGATAAGGGTCTAATATCCCAAACCTATGTGGAATTAAAATATATATAAGACCATGTGCCACCAACCATTCTGGAGAGCATTTTAGAATTAGGCCTTAAAAATAAACAAATTTCCATATGCCTTGATTCAGCAATCTCACAGCTATACATATACCCCAAAGAAGTCAAGGACAAAATAAAAGATCTCATATATACCGAAATAATTATATCATCAATGAACATGAAGCAAAGTAAGTTGCCACTGATTGGGGAATGGCTAAATAAATTGTAGCACATGAATATAATGCATTTTTCTTTACCATAAGCAATAATAAATATGAAGAGTATAAAGAAGCGTATGAAGACTAATATTACCTGACGCAAAGTGGAGTTAACAGAATTGGCACAGCAATAACCACAATGACTATAACAGTGTAAATGGAAAGAAATAAAAAAATAACTGAATGCCGGGTAATAACACTGAACAAATAAAGCATTTGTTATATGTTTACTATGTGCAAAACAGGCAGCTAGGTGGCACAGTGGATAGCTTGTTGGGCCTCAGCCAGCAAGGCTGAGTTCAAATCTGGCCTCAGACACTTACTAGCTGTGTGACCCCAGGCAGGGCATTTAACCTTGTTCCTCAGTTTCTCCATCTATAAAGTTATCTGGAAAAGGTAACGGCAAATCATTCAAGTATCCTCGCCAAGAAAACCCCAAATGGCATCACGAAGAGTTGGACACAACTGAAAATGACTTAAAAACAAAACAAAAAAATGAAAAGCACCGTGTTAAGTGCTGGGAAATAAAAATAGAAAAGACAATCTCAACTTTCAAGGAGCTCACATTCTAGTGGAAGAGACAACATATGTGCAAGCTTTCAGCTACAAGTCAGATGGAAAAGTAGCATGGTACTTAAAGTACAAAGGGAATGGCAATGCCTCTTCTTTAATGCCACTTTCTCTAATAAAAATTATATTAGTTCCTGACATTGAAGCATTCGACAGCACCAAGAACTTTGGTCACAAGAACTTTTTTTCCCAAAGTCTTCAACAGATGTGACTATAGCACCCAGAGAAGCAATTATACTCCATCTTCACAAGGAGTGGTTCCCAGGATGATGGCTGCAGACAAAGAGGTAGAAGCATGGACTGTCTTCATTGGGCTCTGAGGGAAAATGGAGGTGGTGGTGGTAGTGGTTTGGTTTGACCTGCTTGACCCATACAACCTCCTCCCTTTCCCTCAGGGTGCCTTGCTCCTTCAGCTAGGCTGACTTGCCTGCCCTGTGGGTGGCAATGTTGACCAAGCTTGGAACTGGAGAAAAATTAAATAAATACTCCTTCCTCCTTTCTTTGTGGAGGTAGAAGCCTATGGGTGTAAAATGTTTCATTTTCTTTCATATTTGATCTGTTATTTTCTTTTGGTAATTTTTTTCACTTCTTTTTTATTCTTTTCTCATAAGGGATGGCCTGCTGGGAAGAAATATACTAAGAAATGAAAATTTTGCAAAAACAAAATATATCAATAAAACTATATAAAAAGAAAACAAAAGGGGCTAAAATATTACTCTTTCTGACTTCTTGAAATCAGTAAACATAATAAAGTATGGATTTAAAAATTCAATTGCTTTCTCAAAAAAGGTGAGATAAACATAAGATTTAAAATTTTTATTTAATATTTTCCATATTATTTGGTAGATTAGGGTATATTGGGTAGTAAGACCACAAAAAGGAAAATTAAGAATAAAACTTTAAAAGTTTGGAATTCTG
Source organism: Trichosurus vulpecula (assembly GCF_011100635.1). Lineage (NCBI taxonomy): Eukaryota > Metazoa > Chordata > Mammalia > Diprotodontia > Phalangeridae > Trichosurus > Trichosurus vulpecula. The sequence continues at coordinate 185,969,460 of NC_050577.1, read as the reverse complement.
CAATAAATATACACAGTTTGTTAATTGATGGGCTTTATTTATTTGAATTTCTTTCCTAGAATAATCACTGAGATAAAATATTATTATGAAGTGTAGCTAGAAACAAAGATAATGAGAAAATCATCTATGCTTGAATGGGTTAGTTAAAAATAGGCATTAAAATAAATTATGATTTTGTTTAAAATTTTAAATATCTTAATAGACCTTTCATAGGTGATAAGAGTTCGATGAAGATACAAAAAAAAAGAATACCATGATAAAAGACTGATTTTTCTTCTTTTATAACCTCTCTCCTTATAGCCTCTCCTATCTTTTTAGCAAAAATGGTTTCATAATCTTTCACATGAAAAGTGGCCCAAGAGTAAATAAAAATAACAATTTGATGAATAATTTGTCCAAAGCTATTCAAATTAAATGGTTTCCTGGTGGATAACATTTTTCTTTGTTGAACTAGACATCTCTCAGTTGGATACTAATAGCTCCCACAAATCTTTTACCTTTCACAATAATTATTAATACCCATCCTTTGAATTCTTTGATCATACCACCTAGAAATAGAGAAAATATTAATGGAAATATATATATTTAAAATACTAAAAATGGCATAGAAAATTATCTTTTTGAAAGCAAAAATATCTTAAACTTAATACTTTAGATGCTGGGAAAAGATGGGTTAATTCTGCTGAACTCTAATTATTTTGAATTGTAGTTCTGAAAAGTTAAAAGGCCTATGATTTAGAAAAAAATTAATGAGAATGTAAATTTTCTCTTTTAAGGAAATGCTAAGTGCCTTACTTCTTTTAACCTTTCATTTTTGTTTGATGAGGTAATAAAATATTAGAATATATGCATTTCTGGGTTGAATGTCAACTAAATGGTCACTCATTTCCATGCTTTGGTTATTATGTAATTTAGCACCTAGGACACCTGCACTCATAGATAGGTCATTCAAAAAAGCTATTCTTGATTTAAGGTATTTTGCAGGTCCATATAAACACAAAACTATGACTCATGAGTCCAGACTGATGAGTGTACTTTTCCTAGTCAGTCAGAATACATAATTAGTTGAAATCACAAGCATTTAATGAAAAAGCATAAAGTACCAACAGTACATTTTCTCCAAACCTTCCTGTTCCCACTCTCATAATACGTGAAAAATGAGTGTCAACAGTAGACTTGGGAATTACAAATGGGATGCACATGGAGGGAACACTTGTGGACCAGACACATTTGTGAGTACACAAACATAGGAAACATGTATATCAGGGCACATGTGTGAAGGGAGAATCAATCAATTAATCAACAACCATTTATTAAATTTATTAAATATCTACTCTACATCATACACTACACTATATAAAAGAAACAATCTCTAGTCTCAAAGATTATTTACATTCTATTAAGAGAACCGTAATGTGCATAAATAAATATGAACAGATTAAACATATATGAGATAAATGCAAAGAAAAATAGTTAAATACAAAGTAATTAGGGAAGGAAGCACTAACATGGCGGGGGGGGGGCAGGGGGACATCACAAAAGGCTTTGTGTGAAAGGCCATTCTTTCCCTATATCTTGAAGGAAATGAGAGAATCTATGAGGTGGAGATGATGAGGAAGAGTATTCCAAGCATGGAGGACAACTAATTCAAAAAGTCCAGAGATGGAACATAGAATGAGAGAATCAGAAAGAAAGTCAATTTGGTTGGGAATTTAGTCAATTTAGTGTGGGAAAGGGATTAATGTATAATGAGGCTTGAAAGAAACTGGGGCTAAGTTGTAAAGATCTTTGAAAACTAAAGACAGAAGTTTATATTTTGTCCTAGAGGCGATAAGAAGAAAGAAGAGTTTGTTGAGTAGGAGAGTGACAAGGTCAGATCTCTAATAAAGTAAAATATATTGACAGTGGTGTGGAGGATTGGTTGGAATGGGGATAAATGAGGCTGATAGACCTATTAGAAGCTCTTGCAAGTAGTTCAGGGGAAAGATGATGAGGGCCTGATCTAAGACAATGGCTGCATGCATGGAGAGAAAGTTATCATATCATAAGAGATGTTATGGAGGTAAAAAGGGTAAAATATGGGAATGGTAGGATATGAGGAATAAGAGAGAATGAAAGGGTATTGCCAAAGTTATGAACCTGGAGAACTGAACGAATGGAGAAAGTCTTGAGAAAAATAGGGAAGTTTGGTAGAGTGGTGGGTTTGGAGGGAAAGCTTGAGTTGTATTTAGGGCATTCAATCTGAACTGTCCATCAGGCAGCTGGTAATACAGAACTGGAGCTCAGAAGAGAGAGTAAGATTAAACATATAAATCTTTGTTTATTACCTAGAGATGATAATTTGACTTGCAGGACCTGATGAGGTTATTGAGAGAGCACAGAAAGGAAAGAGGCCAAGGATCAAATTTTGGGAATACACTCACAGTTAGGGGCCATTATTTGGATAGTGAGTAAGCAAAATAGATTTATAAAGACCACACACACACACACACACACACACACACACACACACACACACGTCTTCAGAAGGACAAAAGAGTCAAATGTAACACAGAAGAAAAGAAGGATAAAGACTAAGAAAAGACCATTAGCTTTAACAATCAAGAGAATGTTAGCAACTCTGGATGGAACAGTTCTGAGTGCTGAAATTAGAAGCCAAATTGCAAAGGTTTGAAGAGTGAGGGAAAGGAGAAGTGGCAAATAGTGCAGAAATCCACTCTCACCTCCAGGACTTTGATGAAAAAAAAAAGGAGAGGAGATAAGATATATAAGTTCCTAAGGGGATAGCAGGGTCTAGTGAAGGATTTCTTAGGATGAGGAGATTTGGGCATGTTTTAAAGGCAGCAGAAAAGTGAACAATAGATAGGGAGAGGGTGAAAATGAGTCCCAGAGATTGAAAGGGCAACTGATGGGGGCAAAGGCACATGTACAGGAGTTGTCCAAGGGTTGTCTACATGTAGAGGGGTGACCAAGAGAAGGACCACTTTATTACCAGCGACTGGAGGAAAGGGAAAGAGAGAATGAAGCAATGACAAGACATATTGAGATGAAGAGAAAGGGAGAAGAGGGAGCTTGTGCCAAATGGCCTCAATGTTCTCAAGAAAAAAGCAAGCTGAGAAAATGGAGTGAAGGAGAGGCACAGGTCACTTAAAAAAGAAGAAAAGGTTTGTAACAATTTTCAAGGAGAGTGGGGTATGGGATCAGTTAGGCAGGAATAAATTGCCCTTATGCTAAAAAAAAATCACTGATGTCTTAGAGTGATAGCATCACACTGTTATCCCAGAGCCTACTCTTTGATGGGTGCCAAAACCCATTCTGTGTTTCATGTGCCCTACTTCTCCATCTCTATTAGGATGTTATTGTTGTTTTCACCAATTTGACCTCAGGAAGTGTTATTTTCCCCCAGCAGGAGGAGGAGTGTATACTGAATTAGATAAAAGACTTTAGTGCTTTTCTTTCTCTGCATTTAAAAGCAAAGTCAATCAGTTCCCAGAGTCCTAGCCTCCATGGACCAAACTGTTTGGAAACATAAAATAGCCAACTATTTAACTAGAACCCACAGTCTCTAGTCATTCTATGAGCCTACTTTTTGTTAGCTGCATCCACACTCTTGTCTCGAATTACTCATTGACCTAAGGTTTGAAAATCTTTGTAATTCTTGATTGCTAACCTGAAGCTCCGGTTTCGGAAATTTTCTTCTAACAAATCTCAAAGGACTATATGGATCTCAGGGAAGTTAAAAATTGGTAGATGCTCTTCTTGGGCTGAGAAAGTGTTCCAATAGATAACCAAATTCATTTATACAAGTATTTTAAAGATTTGCTTGTTTCAAAGCCACTATGAGGCTTTAGGATTTATTTTATATGCACAAGAAAAAGCTAGGAATGCTATTAGGCAGGTAGAAGACATCTTCATCATGCACCCTATTTTCTCCATCAGCTTACATTATAATTTAGCTTGTCTCTGTGCTTTTTCTCTACCCGCTCATCTATATGGGAGAATGGAGAAGATAGTGTTTAAAACCTGTGGAACCCTGAACCCCAGAGTTGTTTGGTTGTTATTAGGTAAATAATTATTACCTAATTTATTGTACAGTCTTCAAAAATTAAAACTGGGAAGTATTTGGAATGATCTCCATAAGCTGAATTTCAGACAGAGGGACCCAAGCCTATGAACCAGAAAAAAAAGAGTACAAACAGTAGACCAAGTGTGTTGGCCACCAAAAATGGGCTCCTTAGCACTTAGTCAACAAGTGCCCTTGACTAGTTTGGCTTTTTCCCCTGAACTGAATGCTGTTTGTATGTTGGACTGGAGTAAGCTTGTCGGCCCCTTCACCTTGCTTCCCTTGCTTAAGCTGATGGAAAGAACCTGTGCTTTCCTGGTCAACCCCTTCACCTTGCTTAAGCTGATGGAAAGAACCTGTGCTTTCCTGGTCAACCCCTTCACCTTGCTTAAGCTGATGGAAAGAACCTGTGCTTTCCTGGTCAACCCCTTCACCTTGCTTAAGCAGATTGAAAGAACCTGTGCTTTCCCCGGCGTACCTTACACCCCCGCAGAAGCCGGATGGTTAAAAGCAGCTCCCGTTGGAGCCAGAGGCTGCTATAGCTACAGCCACAGCCGAAGCTGAAGCAGGAGCTGCCAGTGGCAGAGCTGACCTACGGGAGGAAGCTGAACAAGGACTTTAGGCCAGTGGGTAATCTTTTTACCATAGAGGGGGAAGCATGATTTTGCTTTATGCAATCATGCTTCTCTGTAGCCTCCTGGTTACTCTTTCCAGGCGTACTTATTGGGCCTGGAAGCTTTTGATCAATATATCAAAATGGGGTTGCTGGTTCATGGGTTGGTTACTGTGGAGCCTAAATATATGTTTTGATTCTTCTGCCTTCTACTTTGAGAGTTTCTTATATCCGGTGGTTCCAAATCTTTCAGACATATTTATGATCCTCTTTGAGATTATAAACTCTGCCCTCCTAATACACCAAGTCTGAGGGTATTAGCTCTCTTGTATTAGCTATCTCTGCTCTTGTTTTTTCTAAATAGGTATTAACTATTTAACATCTTCTACTGGGGAGATGAGAAGTCACTGTAGTCAAGATCTTAAGGAAATAAGATTGGAGAACCCAAGGTGAAGCTTTTTGCTGGTTCCCAAATAAGGATTTCTTATTTTGTTGTCTGGTTTTATAGACTGGTTTCTAAATAAGGCATTTTATGGGAAGGAGGGAGTAGGGTATGGACTTTAAGGGGGAAGAATTCACATCAGCAACTATTCTTTCCAGAGGAACAAATAGATAAGGATTTCATCTGAACCAGAAGCTGGAGATAACAGACATTATGGTTAAGCAGCATCCAATGAACACTAGTGGAGTAGTTATCTAGTGGAGAAACTTCTGTAGAGATTACAAGAGAGAAATAACATTCTGAGACTATTCTCCATTTTGAGCAGTTTCCAGTGGATATTACAGAACTAGTCTAACATCTCTAGTAGAAAGTAAAAGATCAGTAGGGGAGGCCTAGTGTAAGTTATATAATGACATAACTAAAAGGTCCCATGAATCTTCAGTTTGGGAGGTGTGAACTGTCTCTCCATAGATGCACCCTGGCCGCACTTGTTCCCCATATTTTTTCAGTCCTTGTTTGTGTCTTGTCTTCACATTGTTGTTACATTTATTTGTAAGAAAGTAAGCCCCAGGTACATAGGGGAAATGCTATCTCTACTTTTCTTACCATACAATTTCATTAAATGACTTCGCTTTGAATGAAGTGTGTCATTTGACTGACTATTATAAAGATAAAATATTGGTGGGGGCTCATTAGCTATATTTTTAGGAACTGCAGACTCACAGTTCACATTTACCCTACATGCCTGCAGGATTCCTGGAGGACCTATCTCATGAGTAGAAGTGTGCCCTTAGATGCTGCACAAGCATTGTTGAGTGGCTTCTATGTGCCAGACACTAGACTAGGAACTGGGGATACTAAGATAAAAATTAAAATCATCCCTATTCTCAAGGAAGCTGTAGTCTACTCAGGGAAATAAATAAAAATAATTCAAATCACCCATCAGCACTTTATTGTATTCCCTACCAGATTTGTGATCTGTTTACCAAACTCCTCATCTATTTTATCTATTTCCTTTTTATGTTTATTTTATCTCTAGCATTCTTCAATGACAATGTTGATTATGCTTCCATGAATTTTCACCCAAATGCTATGTGTCATGATTCCTTCCTCTGGTTCATGTATTTCCTTGCATGAGTGTATTTACTTAATAAGTAATACTACTTTGCCCCAACCCACACCTAAATCTTCTATCTATCCTGTGCCTTTGTCCTAACATCAAAGTCATGTTGCAAATTAATACATCACCATTGATGATGATGATGGTGATGATGATGACCACAATAACAACAATAATAATACTGGCCTTTAAATAGTCTTTACTACTTGCCAGGCACTGTGCTAATCACTTTACAAGTATCTCATTTTATCTTCATAACAATCCTGAGAGGGAGGTGCAACTATTATTCACAAACTGAGACAGACAGGGGTTGAGTGACTTGCCCAAGGTCACACAGTTAATAAATGTCCGAGGCCAGATTTCAAGTCAGATTTTTCTGACTCCAGGACAAGAATTCAATCTATTACATCTGGATGAACGTAGCTGCCTCAATAAAATATAATGTCTGATAAAACAGAGACTTTTAAGTTCATATTCCAGGCACAAACTTTATCCCACTGAGTCATAGTATCTGTGATGTCAAATTTACCTCTTGCATTAAGAGCTATATTTCATCATCTTTGGTTCTCATACTTTGTGGGTTAGTATATAGACATCTGATGTCATGGATTTCATGACTGGCTCCTTTCCTGAATCTTTTTTTTTATCTTGTGAATTTCTGGGCAACCCTACTATTATTCTTCCTACATTATAGCTCTCCTTAAGGCATCTAACTTGGTAGGCATTCTTACCTAACTAGTTCTCTCTCTGTCTCTCCCTGAGCCTAACCCCTTCTTTTCCCCATAACCTCTTTTCATTTTAATGTAACTCTTATTAGATTGCAAGAATCCAGACAAAAAACAGACTTTTCAGCCCTTGTTAGGTACACTCCATTCACATCCAGGAACCTGTCATTCCTCTATCATAAACTGATCATGCTACCTCCTTTTCAGAACGAGCTTCACACTTGTACCTTATCTTTAAGTTTCCAACAGATCTTCATCCCTTTTTTCTGTATGACATTTTTTCACCCTCTAGCCTGGAACAGACATTTACTGGCCATGTGACCCTGGGTAAGTCATTTAACCCTGTTGGCCTCAGTTTTCTCATCTGTAAAATGAACTGGAGAATGGCAAACCTCTCTAGTATCTTTGCCAAAAAAACCCTGAATAGGATCACAAAGAATTAATTGTTCATGACTGACAATGATATTATTAACATTTTCTCCATCACTTTCTTAGAACAAAATTAATCAAGTTCTGATTAGTAGTATGTGCCAATTTTCAAGACACAAATTATCATACTGAAATTTTAGAAATTGGTTTATGAGCCACTATGATCCTGCTCTAGCACACCACTGGTATACTGATATTATTCTAGGTACCTAGATGGCACAGTGGATTGAATTCAGGACTAGGAATCAGGCAGACCTATTTCAAATCCTGCTTTAGATACTCCCTAGCTGTGTGACTTGTCACAAGTCATTTGATCTCTCTGTGCCCTGGTTTACTTATCTGTAAAATGGTGATATTATTAGCATCTGATCAAATGAATCAACCTATGTGAAATTCTTTGCTAATATTAAAGCACTATACAAATCCTAGCTATTATCATTATGTTCATTCTACCATTGGATTGCCCAATTCCAACCCAGGATTCCACAATATTCTTTGTTACACACACAATATGGCAGCACTTCCACAACTCTTAGGTTTTATGGTTTTTCCTGGTCATTTCCTTTGATAACCTGAGTGAAGACTTGGAATCACCTCCTGGTGCATGAATTAAATCAATGGTGCTGTGCCGGTATGCATTGATGTTAGAACAAAGTTCATGAGGAAATATGAGATGATCATTCAAAAACAGGAATGCTTTGAATGCAAAGTCGTTATCCCTAGTATATTTCTCTGGTAATTAACTGATCATAGGATACAGATGCTCAAATATCAGAGATCATCTTGATCTACCCCCCTCCTTCAATTTTACTAGTGAAGAAACTGAGACCCAGAAGGGTTGCAATTTGATCAGGGTTATACAGGTAGAAATCAGAAGTAAACTTGGGTCTTCTTACTATTTATACTTTGTACTTTGCACACTACACTGGTGTGAGCAATGGAACTAGAAAAACAGACATCAAAAAGTGATGCAGCAAAGGAAAAAAAAGAGGGAGAGGATGCAATAATCCAAGGTTTTGTATTAGATTTTCAAATCACTGGTAGTTTCTCCTTCACATAGCTTTTAAGTTTCCTGGGGTTTTCAGAATGATAGCTAGTCTAGCTCAGTTTTCTATTTGAAATCTCTGGCAGTTTTAGATCCTAGCAACAGAGCCTAGAAGTTTTAAATTCAGGCATCGATTTCTCTTCCTTGGCAGTGTTAGCCTTTGAGAAGATTTTTTTTTCATTCCACAATCCCCTTCTCTAGAAATAGCTATGAGCTATGTCATCAACATTGAAAATTTACTTGGTACAACATCTTCCCTCTTAAATAATCTCAGCTAATTTATTAGGGAAATCACTGGCTTCCTTCTCATCAGCACTTGCTTTCTCTTTCCCCCTTATGTAATGCAAATCAAATCTTTCTTTATTACAAGAGAACTAATCCTCCTTGTCTGGAATATTTCATCCAAGGGTCCTTTAGATCCTAAAAACAATCCACAAACACTCACTCTAGAGTGTTGTAGGAATTGGGGGTAATAATAATAATAGCCCACATTCTACATCACTCTGGGGTTTAAAATGTATTTTAAGCCCATTTCACAGATGAAGACATTGATAGAGAAATTAAAGGACATATAGAACATCATAAGGCTAGTAAATTCCAGAGCTGGGACTTAAACCTCAGATCTTCTGACTTCAAGACAATTGATTTTTCCAAACACTGAAAGTTTTCTCCACATAAGAAATGTCTTTTACTATTATTCTAGGTAGTGTCAGAGCAACAAGTTTATTTTCTTCAATAATTCTGACCTTAACTGCAACTCTTCCACTAGAAAGTCTTCCCCCAATGCTGTATGACACTATGGAGATGAATATATGTTCCCAAGGGCTATGCCTGTAGAGTATAATCTCCACCAAGCCTCTACACAAAAGCTTCAAGTATGGACCAAACAAGTGTCTGGGCCAATCATCTTGGGATAAGCCAGGCTGAGTTTAGAAATATATATCACCAGAAGGCTGGCCATAATGGGATAATGTTTTTTAGCCATAGCCAACATTAAAAAGACTATAGTGAAACATGAACTCTTTGAGATCAGGGCCTGTAATACATGTGTATGTGTATACATACATATATACATACATACATACGTACACACACACACATACTAGCCTTTCTTTGTATTCCCAGTACTGTGAGAGATGCTAGGGATACAAAGAAAAGTAATATATCTTAGTTGACTTACTAAGTATCAGCCCAATAAAATCATGGATCTTTGAAGTGCCTATAAGAATGTTGACCATAGTAATAGGAGGAAAGTCCAGAGTTATGGCTTATCTCATCATTCCTTTTACCAATTCTTTTATCTTTGATTTAACACTGAGCTAACACGCCTACATATAGCAATGGTATTTTTAAAACATAAGAACTCAAAGCACTATTTTTTCCTCATTAACCATAACAAAAGAAATATAAAGAGGAAAATTTCTCATCAACTTACAAAGCAAAGGTATGTACTCATGGAGGGAATATGAAATGTTCTGTTCTCATTTCTGGGTAGGATTGAGGATGATGGCAGAACCTTCATAAACTTAGAGGGGGAAACAGCCTCTAAAGCACCATCTCAGGGAGTGGGGAGGGGAAGGAAGGAGAGAGGGATAGAATTTGGAACACAAAACCTTTTTTAAAATATTAAAAATTGTTTTAACATGTAATTGGGGGAAAAATAAAATACAATTTTTTTTAAAAAATAGAGGATCCAGAGCAAGGGAAATGAGATCCTATGGTACTTTGGGGGTAGGGAGATGGAAGGGTTGTATAGTCCAATTTTAGACATGCAAATTTCTACTGTGGCTGGTGGAACCAGCTCTTTTTCCTTGTTACCATTATGAAAAAGGTGAGAGGGCATGTCTGCCTTCGTCTGTTTAGACAAGTTCAGCCTCATTAGTAGAAATCATGGATGGATTAGGTAAAGCAGTTGAGTAATAAAGAATAAGTACTAATTAGACCTATTCATAACAGAACATCAGTGAAATTCAGGAGCAATGAAATTTGAAGACTACCCTTAGTAGTAGTAGCAGGCATTTGAAAATCTACTTAACCTCCAAATGGCCTTGCCTTTCAATTTAGAAACAACCAGATTCCAACCAGACCTGCACATCCTGCATCCCAAGTTTTTCCCCAAAGTTACTTATTCTCTTTCTTTACTAGATACCCCTAATAAAGGCTTACTACCTTTGAAAATCTGTCTTTTGTCCATAGTCTTCTACAATTTTTGTCTCTGCTCTGATCATCTTAGAAATCTGTAGCTTTGGTCAGGGAAGGGTGGGATGAGAGACTGTATATAAATCAGTGGAAAACTGCTTACCATGACTAGAAAAGGAATTTAAAAATGTGATTTTGTAGTATTAACAATTTTTTTTTGTTTTTAATAAATTGAGCCATTCCCTCTATATGATAGCCATATAGCAGACTAGTCAGTCAACAATTACTATGTGTCAGGCACTATTTGGACCAGTCAGACTGAAGGGTACAGTTTACATCTGCCCATATTTGAAAACATACAAAAAAAGGTAAGGAAATTTGCTTCACATAGAATTTTCCTACACCATATCTACCTTTAGTGACCTTCTTATAGTAACTATTTCCAAGGAATATGGTTAAAATATATCCATGGTTTTAAAATATCAGACATTTTAGTAACTGCTGTAGATTAATCCAGAGCATAATTATGTTTAATAGGTTATTCTCTTTTTATGAATAATTTATGAGAATTCACAAGCAAGTTTTTCTATTTAAATACTCTCCCAATTGCAAGAGAACATAGGTTTTTAATAGAAATTGTCTGAGGATGATTTAGATATGACAGGGCCATCAGAAACCTGAGCCCAATGCCAAAAAAAAATGCCACCACAATACACATTTTCCCTATCCATATGCCTGCCCAATTACAATTCTTAAATTCTGGCTAGCCAAGCATGAACATTATCTCTTCATAAAATTATTTTGTATGGTCCTTGAAGTGAGAGAAAATGGCAGTGGGATGGTCTGTTGGCTCTTTCAATTTGAGACATAAGAAAGTGGCTTAGTTTGTCCAGGCTGTGCCTAGCTCTCAAAAGGATAACATTGGTTCCTGCAAGATAACACAACAGATCATTTAGTTGTGTTACCTTGGGCAAATCACTTTATTTCTTAGTGACTCAGTTTCCTAACATGTAAAATAATCTACCCATTTTGTGTTTTCCTAAGTAAACAAACTCTACTACTTATCTCAAAGGTGTTTTCTGAGGAAAGTGTTTTTCAAATTATAAGTACAGTGTGTGATAATAATAATGAAGTCAGAGAGGTTCTACCAGATTATCTCTAAGGTCCTTTTGAGCCTTAAGATTTTATGAGCTTGTATAATTCATGCCCCAAATTTCACTTAGATAATATCCAGTCTGATTTCCACATCAGTTTTAGCACTGCTTTCTATATAGCCATTCAGTCCTTATTTCTACTTGTGATCTCATGTCGAAGCAGAACCATAGTTTTCATTCCCTAGTTTTAAAGACATAACTCCCAATACAATAAAAATTCCAGAAATAGTTCTTCAAGTAAAGGACAGAAAACATAAAACACTAACATTTGGTATTGATAGAATGCTTCAGGATAAGCATTTCCTATATTTTCACCATATTCAGTCCTCACAACAGTACTGTAAGGAGGCATTATGGCAATCATTATCTTAATAAGACAAATGATAGAAAGGAAACCCAAGAAGCCAGATGACCACCTTGTGACCATATAACTAGAAAGCTTCAGAAGGAGGGCTTGAATGCAAGTCCTATAAGAGAGCACAATAGCTTGGGAAAGTCAATCTTCCCAAATCAGTTTAGATGGTTTTATAGTTACAACTGAAACATAAACCTATAGTCCTGTTATAACATCTATTATAGCTAAAGGCTCTACCACCACCCACTAGAGGAGATGGCTACTGTTCCAGAAAGTCTTACTACAAATTACATCTTTGCCTAATGGTAAAAGACCAAGAGAGGTGTGGGTATGTTATAAATTCCAAGTTTATTCTTGTCTTTGCCCCATACAATCCAATCCCCTGGGGCATGTTATATTCTTTTAATTTACTGAAATAAAATTTCACTTTCCCCTAGGAACTAGTATAATCCCTCCCCTGCTGTCATTCATTTTCAAAAATACAATTTCAATCCAGATACAGCTATTCAAATTCAAGGAAACCTGTAAAATTAGTTCAAAGGAATAGCATCCCATTGCAAATAAATAGATTCAGACATCCCTTGGCTCCTTGTATGTGTATGTATGTACATATATACGCATGCACATACACACATATGTATATGTACATATATACATAGATATTCTTATTAAGATCTTTGGATTTAGGCTTTTCTTCATTGATATACATTTGGGAGCATGAAATTGTTTTCCTGGCTGGCCAAAAAGGGAAAATCATTCTTAGATCGATTCCATACCTTACTACCTTTCCCATTCTTTGTTTGTATCTTTCCAGGAAATAGAAGTCTAGGAAAGACTGTTATTTCTGAATCTTTCACTTCTTAATATCTTGGGCTGAGACTGCCAATCTTTCACATTTACAACTGTCTTTTTATGTAAATAAGCTTTGCTGGTGTTTATACCTTCAACTCAATCTTCTCAGCTCCTGACTCAGATACTTAGTGATTCTAGTTTCTCTGTGACCAAGGTGAACTGGATTTTCTATTCTTAAAAGTGATAAACCCCCACCCATTATGACTATATTTCCTGAAAGCAAACCTGGCAAGCTTCTGCTACTTCTACATTCCCTGTAATGTTTCACATGTGCTTGATATGTTCTTTGTTCCACTTTCTTCCTTGAGAATTCCATATCTTTACTGAGAGAACTGACTGTGTTTCATGATCTTTTCCTCCTCCTCCCCCTTCCTCTTCTACTCCGGCTCACTAGAATTTTGTGAAGGATTTTGCCCTCTCTTACTGTACTAGTCAGCTTCTTTCCAAGACTCAGAGACTAAAATATGATTTCAAACCTCATAATTTCTCTTGTATTTGGCAGCTTGCTAAAAAAAAATAGAAGAAAAAAGAAAAGGAAGAGTAGTTTCTGAATCAAATTGACCTCTAAATCATTCAAAGACAAAAATTCATATGTCTTTCTTTGCCTTGTTTCATATACTGCTTTTGTTCCTGGCTTTTGGGGAGAAACGGAATTAGTTTTCTCATTTCCAGGGGTCTTGAACTGATGAGAAGTAGGAAAAGTGGTGGACCCTGACCCATTATGACTATATTTCCTGAAAGTCAACCTGGCAGAGTTTCTACAATTCTTTGTGATCTTTCATAAGGGCTTGATATGTTCTTCGTTCCCCTTTCTTCCCAAAGAATTCCATATCTTTACTGAGACAATTCAGAGTTAATAACCTTCCTCTCATTTACATCTTTCACTACCACCCTCCAGCCAGACCAGTAGTACACGGCTCAGATCCATTCCAGGTTATGTGAGCAGTAAGATTGCCTTGAATTTCAGCTCCTCCACTTATGTCCAATTCTGATACCTCAGCATGCTCTATGGATGACCCTGCAGCCTTCTTGAAAGAAGAAGTTGTCTTTTTCTTTTCTTTGTATCACCAATATAAAACATTTGCACAAAGTAGATATTTAATAAATGTTTGCTAACTGACTTGAAAGCTATGGCAATGAATTATAAACTCTGATGAGTCCTAATAAGCTAGAAGGATTTCATGTACCACATTGAATTATGCATCAGCCACCAGGACCATTCAAGGTAACTTTGAAAATGATCATCACCAGAAGGGTTGATTAGAGGGTGAAGAATTTTATTTTATTCTATTTTTATTGCTATAGCAATTCATGAGTACTCACTGCTAAAATGTAAAGCAGTTGCAGTTTGTTTATGTGGAGGCATTATTTATGAAACCATAGATCCCTGAAGCATAGTAGTAAATGCTGATATCATATTAATTGCTGAAAAGTATTTTGAATATTTAGGTTTCCCAAAAGGCCTAATCCAAACCATTTTTCTTTAAATGAATTCTTCCTGTTTTCTTCCAATGATACTATAATGTGTAAAATTCTGCCACTATAAAATGGCAAATTAAGGTATATACTCGATTAATTAAAAAAAAAACAAATCGATAAGATTTCAAATCACTGGTGCAGCCATTGCTTCTGCTTGCTTCTACTACCTTCTTTTTTCTTACACTTTGTAGCATTACAGTAGGTACTCAGGAATCCAAATGATAGTGGTGAAGTAGTAGTAGGTGAGGAAGAAAGCAATCATTTGGATAATAATAGTGAAGCTGAGACATCCCTGTCTTTCTTTCTCCTACTTGGTCCATCAAAAGATAAGAACTGGGTCTTCTTTCCCCAATTGCTATCCTTAAGTTGCTTACAAGGGCTTTCCATTGACAGAATAAACTGGACTAAAAGCCTGTAACTAAGCAATAAAGTATATCGGTCTGGTGTTACAGTGCTCACAAAGCTTGAAAGGTTCTAACTTTATTCCCTTTTGGTTTCCTGCATTATGAGTTTATGTCCCTATTTAATTTAGTCAAATATTTGATTGTCACCAATGATAGGGATAGTTATATTTAAGCATAAACCAGGTATCCGTCAATTGCCTGCCAATCAATTCAAAAACTTGAACTTAAAAGAAAAAGGTACCAAACTCAATTAATATTATTATATAATTGGTATAAGAATTGTAAGAGATTGTAACTAATTCATTATAAAATGAATTGATGCTTTTTTAATCTAAAAGGAAAAGAAAATGAAAGAAACATAAGTATTTGATTATGCCTCATTACTGATAAGCAAAAAAAGGCTGAAAGGATATTTCAGGACATTATGAAGCAGATTGTGGGAAGATGCTGGCTAGGATTTTCATTTAAGCAGGTCATGTCATGTTTAAAATAAAGTAGAAGACAGTCCTGTTCAATTCTTATTATCTGACTGACATGTGAGGACTTGTCTTGAACATCTTCATCCACACTGAGTCTCAATGACTTACAAGAGAAATGTGTATCTATTCTGGAATCTGCTTTGTCTGTAACTGCACCTTGCTTACATTACCCTGATACTTGGTAGTAAGGTCATGTAGTAGATAGAGTGCTGGACCTGGAGTCAGTAAGGTTTGGGTTCAAATCCAGCCACAGACACTTTACTAGCTGTGTGACCATTTAACCTTTGCCTCCCTCAATTTCCCAACAAGCAAAATGGTGATAATAGCACCTACTGTCCAAGGCTGTTGTGAGAATCAAATGAGATATGTGTAAAGCACTTTGCAAACCTTAATGTGTTATATAAATTCTAACTATTGGTATTAGTTTGTCTTTGCTAAGAACTGTGGAGATAGGTCAGTTTCCTATCTTTATGACTGACATCCTAGGAGGTACAACATATAAAATCCAGAGTGCAAATGGGCTTGTGGGGCATTATTATGTTGAACAATTGCAAAAAAGCATTCCTTTCAAAGCTACTTGACAGCAGCTGAAGTATGAGAATATAGTGGGAGGTTTTGTTTGTTTTTTTTGTTGGTTTGTTACTTTGTTTTGTTGTTATTGTCTTTTTGCGTTACTACTTGAAGTCACAAAAAGTGAAGGAAATGATGAAATCTCTGGTCATCATATCTGAAGTAGAGTTGCTTGATATTTTAGAGAAAGTTTAACAAGTGTACACACACACACACACACACACTCACACACACTCACACACACCATTTGCACTCTGGATTTTGTATGATACAAGTCATAGGATGTCAGTCAGAGAGATAGGAAACTGTGGTCTAGCTCAGCAATTCTTAGCACAGACGAACTTGTAATAATACACAAAAACTACTTGCTGACAAAAAGTGAACATTAGCTAAACGACCTCAGGAGTTATATATGCATATCAGAAACCACTGTGATGCATTCTTGGTATTTTTTATTTCTTTTGTGTGTCTTTTGTCTCTTTGAATTCAAAGTAGTGTTAGCTCAGAATAGTTTAGTTGTTTTAAAAAAAAATCCTGTCATGTCAAAGGCCTACTCTTCACTTACCTATTTTGCTAATAGTGAGACAAACAGAAAAATCTAACATTCTTTCACTAATACAAAAATAAGTGAAGGGCTGCTAATTCTTTTTACAGCAATTTTCTCCTGACGTGAATATGTTTGGCTCCAGCAGGAGGTGTAGGGCGTCAAGGGGGGAGCTTCCTTTCAGAGAAATGCCTAGGGAATCCATTACCTCAGCAGAGGAGAGAGTTCAGCATTGTTTCCAAAAAGGAAAGGCTGACAAAAATTTGTTCTATAGATTGAGAATTTCATTTTTTAATCAAAAGAAAATCCCCAGCAGAGGAGAGAATTGAGCATTGTTTCCAAAAGGAAAAGCTGACAAAAATTTGTTTTGTAGATTAAGGACAGGTTTTTTAATCAAAAGAAAATCTGTGTCAAAAAAGAATTGTCTTGAATCTCAATTTAGTTACCTGTTAATATGGCCACATTTTACATCATTTTGTCTAAAATTTTTCAAATACTTTGACATATTGTGAACGAAAACATTTTTTCTGTATATTTTCCTATATAAAACTTAAAACTTCTTAAGTTTCTCTCCATTTTCTGTGGCTTTTTACTTTTCCATTTATCTTTTAAAGTTACTCTCTTCCTCCTTCTCTTAACTTATTTTTTTCCTATCTTTTTTTTGGGTCAGAATGTGTAATTGAGAGAGTTATGTAGTTAAAGAACAGAGATTAGAGGCAAAAGCCCATCAAAAAAGAAGAGTGATTAAATGTAATCTCATTCATGTGGAGATCTGTACATTTATGGTTGTGTCAGCTGGCAAGAGGGAAAGCTTCCCAAGTTGTTGAACATTCAGAAAAAATAGTCCTCAGCAGGTATTCACTTTATTTCTGTCAGACAGATGTTAAGATGGAATGTTAGCAGCTTGACTATCTAAAGATAAAATTCGGTATCAGACACCTGAGGTAGCTATATTACTGGGTTTGATTTTAAAATACTTCAATTGATCTGTGTTGAATTCATTGTGTTATAGCTAGAAGAGGCCTTTTACAGAAAAGGAAACTGATAGCTAGAAGAGGAAAGTGACTGATTCAATGTCACACAGGTAGCAATGAACAGAGTCAGTATTTGAATCCCAAGTGTTCTTATTTGGAATCCAATATGCTCTCTACTAATAAACCATGTTGCCTCAATGAGTATTTGAGTCACTAGGACCTGAATAAACTGTATCATTGACTCCTAGCAAAAGCTGGCCAATGTGATCGCCACACTACTGCCAGAGACCTTGTAAAACAATAGAGAATGGGAAAGTTCCCATAGAACTGCAGATGAGCAAATGTAGCCTGGGCTTTCAAAAAAGTGAAATTTTCTGGTTTACTGACCAGCAGGATTATGGATGGATTAGTTACTTTCTTCAAACCACTTTGCATCTCCAAGCCCCATACCCACTCTATTATAAGGAATTTTGCACCAGATGTAGAGTGATTACATCCAGATCCATAGGAGAAAGAAGACAACCCTGATCAGATAAAAATCCTTTTAAGAGAAAACAAATCCTTAAACAACTCAGCCAGTACCACTCCCCCACAACGTCCAATGGCCCTAAACAAAAATGCAAGTTAACATAGATGATTGTTTCTCTTAAGATCACCCATTGCTTCACTTAACTCTGTGGAAATAACCCTGTTCTCACCTCACTGGTCAATAAGTTGAAGGCATTGACTCTGCCCATTCACACAAAGCTGAAAAAAAAGAAAGAAGGGGACTGATGTTTTTCTTTTCAAAACTACTGCCTTTTGACAGAGGCCAAGACTCCCAAGGCTATAGACTATAGGGTATAAATTCCCAAACCATACACACACACCCATAAGGCTGAAGAGATTCTGCCCAAAACACCTCTTTTTTCTCCCTCTACCTAAAAGTAGCAGATATCAATTCAGCTCAGTTAAAAAGGAAAGGAGCAGAGTGGGAGGAAAGAGTAATGGTGCCATAATAAAGTAGATGCAATACTCTGGGACTCAAACCCATCTGGAGTCAATCTTGTCTCAACAGAAGGTAATCAGGGCTTTGACCCTAAAGACTAGAAACTCCTATTTCCTTCAGTGTGAGGATTGATTACATCCAGATTCATAGGAGAAAGAAGACAACTCTGACAAGATAAAAACCCTTTTGAGAGAATATAAATCCTTAAATGATTCATCCAGTACCACT
Organism: Trichosurus vulpecula; assembly: GCF_011100635.1. Classification (NCBI taxonomy): domain Eukaryota; kingdom Metazoa; phylum Chordata; class Mammalia; order Diprotodontia; family Phalangeridae; genus Trichosurus; species Trichosurus vulpecula. The sequence goes on along the minus strand of NC_050577.1, from coordinate 185,950,857 downwards.
CCCCCACAATGTCCAATGGCCCTAAAGAAAAACACAAGTTAACTTAGAGGTTTGTTCCTCTTAAGATCACCCACTGCTGCAGATAACCTTACTCCACATTCTTATAGAACAGACCTAGGTGAATACCTGCCACCCAAGGGGAAGGAGCCAGAAAATGAATGACAAGAGGACTTAAAAAAACAAAACCTAAACCATCAAAGATTCCAAAAGAACAAAGATCAATAAAAGATACACAAACAGCTAAAGCAACACAAAAAGCAACACAAAGATGCTGTTAATCCTTAAAGAGAAAACAAAGCTAACATACTATAAAACAAAGGAAAGTGAACTGACGCCTGATGACACCCAGAATGCTATGAAGCATGAAACAACAACAAGAAAATCTGAGGGTTCAAAAGAGAAATGAAAAATCTATAAAAGAATAAATTAGGCAGATGTATTTGTGTGTGTATATGTGTGTGTGTGTGTGTGTGTGTGTGTGTATATATATGTGTATATATATATATATATATATATATATATATATATATATAATCAGACTTTAGAGCTCTCAATATAGAACTTTGTAAGTCTATTAGTATATTAGAAAAAAAAATGAAATCCAAAATGGAGAATTTTACTAAAGAAGAGAAAGATGAACATATTTGGACCACAAAAATATGGAAATGTAGGAAAATCTGGCAGAAGTGAAGGAAAAGGCAACAATATTCAAAGAACATATGAATTATACATAAGACAAACTGACATTTCTTTAAGACAAGATTGTAGAGATAACTTGAGGACCCTAAGTCTCACAGAAGAACAAGCCAAATCAAAAAAAAATTAATATCATAACACAGGAAACAACACAACAAAATCACCAAGAACACTTTAATACAGACAAAAACAAAACAACAAAAAAATAAATCAAGTAAATCTAAAGATCTCTTGGGGAGCATGGAGAGATGGGGGAGGAATTAAATCATTCAGAGAAGTGAAGAGGGTATAGTCGAAAACCTATGGGTCAGTAAGCTTGACTATGATTCTGGGCAAACTCTTATAATATATTATCAAAGCCATTATTAGAAAGCAAAGTGTTGATCACTGAGAACTACTTCATTAAGAATAGGACAGGATGACTAACCTCATTTCTTGTTTTACTGGATAACTAGATTGATAGAATAATAGAATATCATATACCTAGATTTCATTGGACAAAACGTAACATTTGCAAAATTTTATAAACTCTGTATGTCCGAAGCTCATCCATTATTTCGCCATAAACCTATCATTCCTATAAAATTTCCTATTTCTATTAAAGGCACTACTATCCTTCTAGTCAATTACATTCCCAAGCATGAAATCATTCTTGACCCCTCTTTTCTTCACTCCTTGTTCCCCAGTCCAAGCACTGACAAGTCTTGCTGATTCACCTCCACCATCAAATCTATCTTCCTCTCTCTACTTTCACTATTCCTGCCCTAATTCAGGGTTTCATAGTCTCTGAACTTGTGATAATCTTCTAATTGTTTTCCCTCTTCCATTTTCCACCCTCTCCAGTCCATTCTCTATACAAGTGTCAAAATATTTTTCCTAACCTGTGAGTCTCCTCACACTACTGGTCTCAAACATACCATTCCTTCTAGGAGAAAATACAAATTATTCTATAGGGTGTGCTGGTAAATGTTTGATGATGAGCTCTCCAAAAAATTTAAATCAAGCCCTGATTTGTAATTTTCATTGAAATTGGAACTGAAATGAAGAATAAGTCAAAGTTGGTGAGGAAAATAAAGACCAAGAAAAAAGGGGTTTTTTTGTTTTGTTTTAAGCTACATTAATGACAATGAGAACATCAAACAAAAGATAGTACCAGACTACTGTCCAAAGTGGGTGGGACAATGATAACCAACGACAGAAGGAGCAAAGCTTCCCTGCTCATATTATGCTCATTTTTGTTGCCAAGGAGAATTATCTTTGTACTGGAAAGAACAGAACAAAAATGACTAATAGGAAGCTGATTCCCAAGATAGGTAAGGAGATGGTGAGAGAGCACTTCTCTGCCCTTAACATTTTCAAGTCGCCGGGACCAAATAAACTACAAACAAGGTACTGTCAAATGTGATTGCTGAGCCACTGTTAGTGATCTTTGAAGGAAAATGGAAAACGAAAGAGGTGTCCTGAGACCAGAGAAGCATAAATGTCATCCTGATTTTCAAATAAGGGAAAAGAATAGAGTCTTAAAGTGCTGGGGAGCTTGAATTCAGTTGCTGGCAAAATTTTGGGATGTATTATTAATGTGCCAATGAACTTCTAAAAAACAAAATGATGATGACTTCAAAAAATTCAGGCTAGGTAACAATCAACTCATTTTTTATGTGGAGTACCTTCCTGGTAGACCATGAGAATGCTACAGATATAGTTTACATTGATTTTATTTTAGTTTTATTTCTTCTCTTTGCTCCTAGTTTTATTGATGCCTTTCATTTTTATATTATAGTCATTCTAAATATGTCCCTGTACTGTACCCTTACCCAAGCAAGCTTTCCCTTGTAACAAAGAAGAAAACAGTTCAGTAAAAATCAATCAATACAGTAGTGTCTGACATCATAAGTAACTTTCTATTCTCATAGTCTCTTCTTTGGGACAATGATTGATCATTGCAATTATATATCATTCAGCTTGATTTTGTTTCGATAATATAGAGTTGTTCTGTATATTGTTCTCCTAGTTCTGCTTATTTCATTCAGTCTGTATCCATTTATACCAGTCTTTGCATGTTTCTTTAATTTTTCTCATGTTCGGCAATTAGTATTGCATAATATATTCATATACGAAAAAGTGTTTAGTCATTCTCTGACCAATAGGAACTCACTATTTTTTTTGATTTTTTTGTTGGAAGGAATGACTCTCTGGGAGAGGGAGGAATGGGGAATATATTGGGAAACTCAGATGACATAAGAAGAAAAGATGTTAATATCAATTGTAAAAAATGCGTATGGAGACTACAAGGAGAAATGGGAAAGTATGTAAACTGTAAGCCGAACTAGGAAAAGAATACATAAGGTCTAAAACCACATAAATAAAAAGAACAACAAAAACTGAATGTCATGTAATGATAATGACCAAATTTGACCCTCAAAAAGAGATAAGAATGCTTCTCCCTCCCTTCTTTGTGGAGTTGAGGACCTATAGAAGTGGGACACAGCATGCTTTGAGAACTTTGACATAGTCATAAGTTTTACTGCAACTTTTTTTCTTTCCTTTTTCTTCTTTCTTCTGAGGAATGACTCAGAGAGGGCAGAGGGCTATGCTGGAAAATGAAAATAATGTTAAAACAAGTTATCCTTAAATTTTTAAAAGCACCAACAATGATAAAATCCAGATCTTTTGAAATATTATAGCATTTGATGGACTTGATGTTTTTCATGTGCTTCACTAGTATTGGCAACTTTAGGTCTTCATAAGATAGAACTAAATTAGTTTTATTTTTCTTGTCAGAAAATTGCTCATCCAATAAAAGCAATAGATTTTTCAGTAAGAAAAATGTTTATCGATGGCCATGGAATAAATTAAAATGGTTCAATATCATGACCAAAGCTACCAATTCTTCTTTTTCACAATCCTTTCATAATTCTCTTTTCCTTTCTATTCTCCCTATTCTATTACTCCCACATCAGATCAGACTCTTATTACTTCATGTCTATTATATCAGCTTCCTAAGTATTCTTCTGTGTCCAGCCTATGTCCCCAATCTGTAAAGGGTCACCAAATAAATCTCCCTAAAGTACCTCTTAGATTGTGTAATGCCACTGATTTTTAATTGGTTCATTAGTTTCCAATTATCTATCGGAAATCCCTCACCCTGGTAATCTATGGCCTCCATAACCTGCCCACCCTTTCCAGCCTATCCATTAGCACTCGCCTATGACAAAGCTGCACTCATGTTTTCTCCAAAACAACCAATCCTTTCCCAGCTATAACCTTTGTTTACACTGTAGCTTCCTTCAGGAATGCCTTTCTTACAATCTCCAGTTAATAAATTCTATATGTCTTTTAAGGTCCGGCTCAACTATCACTTCCTTTGTGAAGGAAGAAGAGATTTTTGCCTTTCTCATAACTATTTTAGCATGTTTCTTAATATATCCTGGGGTTGGGGGTGGGGAGGGGAGACGATGCAGTTAGATGGCATCAGGCCTAGAGTCAAGAAGAACTGAGTTCAAATCCAACCTCACACAATTACTAGCTAAGTGACCTAGGGTAAGTCACTTAACCCTGTTGGCCTCAGCTTCCTCATCTGTTAAATGAGCTGGAGAAGGAAATGGCAAACCACTTCAGTATCTTTGCCAAGAAAATCCCAAATGAAGTCATGAAGAGTTGGACATGATTGAAACTATTTATCAACAAATAATATTTAGATTCATGGTGTTGTTTATTAGTCATGTGCATGCATTTCCTCTCTTATTGTCAGAAAAAAGCTATTCTAGTTGCTTTCTCTTCTTGCTGCCTACTCTATCTATGGCATTCCTCCAGGCTCCCCTGCCTCACCAACCATCTTATAAATTAATTCCAGGCCAGAGGCCTTATTAGGGAAATTTGGTGGCTGAACCAGAGCAATACTTCTTTGTCATGATGACCATTTTGATTCCTCTCTCTGTGTGCCTAAAAATGGTATGTTACATGATCCCTTGGCAGCCACCTCTGCATCATTTCTACCCTAAGCTATTTTTCTGGGTTTTTTTTCCTTCTTTAGTAGTGTATATGCTACACAGGCATACCCATACTCAGAGATTTCACATACGGCAGCTAGCCCAAAGTATGGAGCTGAACTACACCATTCTCCTCCTCCATCCTCATAATCATGGGAAAAGAAGCAAAGGGTGTGGAGCAAGGATGTTACAAATTAATGAAAATAATTTTGTTTTTCCCTTTTTACTTCCATGAATTACCATTAAAAAGAAAACAGGTATATAATCTCATATATGCAAAAAACCCTCTGATTATGATTTATTATATAAGGATTCCAAGTAATGTCTTCTTTCTGCTATTATTTTTTCCCTTTAATCATCACTTTGCTTGTGAATTTCTTGTAGGAATCAATATAGAGAGAAAGAAATTAATAAGAACTTGCAAGTGGTTTCATGAGGGCTTCTTATAGTGCATATTGAGTTATCAAGTGGTCAGTCTCCATTCTTCAATCTTCTTTCACCTATTTAGGATCTTCTGAGTTGAAACCAGTGTGAGGCAAATGAGGTTTCACCACAGGAACAGCAAAATTTAGAGTGATAAATTGGTGGTACAGGAATGTAGGGAGAATGGCATTAGCCTCTAGGCCCACCAGTACTCTAGGTTCTGTTATTCAAAGCATCGGGGACTAGAGGAAGTCAGAGCTAGATATCTCATTTTTCTTCTTTGCTAAAAAAAAAAACCAACAAAAAACAAAAAATAGCATATCAGTCCCAAGTTGAGACCAGGAGGGAAACTGAAACAGTAACGCAATGATAATAATACAGATGATAATTGTCAAAATGCCTATGTAATTCTGTATTGCAATATCCATACATGAGACTCTCCACATAGAAGGTAGAAGTAAACCATTTATTCAGACACTAGAGAACCATATCCCACAAGCCATTTATCCAATCTATCAGAGCAGTAAAACATTCCACACACTATATAACAACCTGGAGCCTCACCATCCCAAAACTTCTCTGACCCCCTGCTGGGGTCTTCCCCAAAACAAACTCACAATACAGCTAAGTCAGCCTGTTCAGTTCTAACAATAACAAGGACGGCCATTAGATCTCTCTCTCCCTTTCTCTCTTTCTCTCTCTCTCTCTCTCTCTCTCTCTCTCTCTCTCTCTTTTTCTTTCTCTCCCTCTCTCTCTTCCTCCCCCCACCCCTCAGCAATTTCTGTGACATAACTTCCTTTTCCTGTCAAGAAGCACCTCCCACCACATGAGACTTAGGCTTCCTGTGACATAAACAGGTCACATGGCCTCTTAATGGGTGGGAAAGATCTTCAAATCCAAATTGCTCCTACATTCAGCCCCAAGATCTTTCTTATCCACTACATAGGGCAATGGGAATTCTGGGATAACTGGTGTCAATAGAACTTTATACAACAATATAAAAGGGATAACACAAGAAAAGTATATAAAACAATGTCATCATTCCCTCCTCAAATGAATGGGGCTCAAAATCTTGGGGTAAGGGGCCAAGATCTCATCTTCCAAAGCTTTCTCCTGCTGAAACTGGTCCCTGCCCCCAAGAGATTAAGAGTCCTATTCAAGAGGTCAGTTCTTTAGCAAGCTGGCATCTGGAACTCAGTTGGTGCCAGGTCCAGGGATGACACATCACAGTCATGGACAGGTCCAGAGGTGACATCTGGCTTAAGTGATCAGGCATCTGCAGGTAGATGGTACTAAGCCTTCAGGAAACAAATCTCACAAATAAATTTAATAGAGAAAAGCCAAAAAGAAACAAAGAGACTATCATAGCCTCATTCACAACAGAATACATGAGTCAAAGGTACAATTTTATAATTATTTTCTCCTGGGTAAATCACTGTTACAGTATTGTCTTTCCCATGTGCTATGATTTCTACAGCCTTTGGAACATCATCCAGCTTCCATTTTACCCAGACTTTAGCTCCCAATTTTATTCTATCTGTAAAACCAAATCCTTCCTTTCCTCTGATAGTCATTTTGGAAGGAGGGTCAGTTTTCACAAGAGGTATCATTTCACAAGGAATAATAATCGAGCTAGTCTATCATTTTTACGCAACTGTATAGGTTCTTCACCCAAATTCTAGGGAGTTACAATAATTTCTCCTTGATGACTAGAATCTATCACTCCAGCCAATACATGTATTCCTTGAGCTGCTAATACTGGTTTAGGTAATATCCATCCAAAATTATTCTTAGGAATTCTCATACATATCCCAGTAAAGATTTTTCTTGTCTCCGTTCTATCCAACCAAAAGTTTTCTAAATAATGTAAATCATATCCTGCTGAACCAGGTATTCCTGGATACGGTGGTGGGACATCTTCCTTCACTGTCCAATACTCAATATTTTGGATCTTATGTGTTTACTGTTTTCTAATTTGCAGATTCAGGGGTCATCATTCTGGCTAGAGGTGTACTTCCTCCTAATGGTCTATTATTCAAATTACATAAAGCAGTGAACAAATTATCCTTCCAATGTTGATACGAATTATTAGAACTTAACTTTCTTAACTGTTCTTTCAACAATCCATTCATTCTTTCTATCAATCCAGATGCTTGTGGACAATATGGAAAATGATATATCCACTCTATATTGTTCAATACACAATATCTTGGCATTACCTTTGAGTCATTGTCACTTTGAATCTGCATTGGGGTTCCATAATATAAGCTTAAAGTATCTAGAGTTCTACAGGTGTTTTCTGGGTTGCATTCTTATAAGGATAAGCCACTAGAACACCTGAATAGGTGTCAATACAAGTACATATAAATTTGCATCCTTTATCTTGGGGTAGTGGTCCAATATAATCTATCTGCCAAATCTGGGCTAGAACTTTTCCCCTTGCTATTTCTCCACTTACTATCCAAGGGACAGTTAGTTCCCTTTCCAATTGGCATATATGACCTTCCTCTGTTACTTGCTTTAAAATGAATAAGAGATACTAATACCTCGATCTTGTGCCCACTGGTGTGTGGTCTGGACCCCTAAATGGCCAGCTGTTTGGTGGGCCCATTTTGCTAGTACCAGATCATCAGCTGTCAAAGTAGGGACAATATGTTCAGTAGCAATCTTTGCTCATTGATCAGCATGTGCATCATACTCACATTCTGGCATAGTGAGGGGCACGTGAGCATCTACATGAAAAACTGACAAATTAGTAACCAAAGACATGTCCCATATATCTTCCCATAGTTCTTTGCCCCAAACTTATTTACCATGAATTTCCCAATTTTGGTTCTTCCACATTGGCATCCATGTAGCTAACCCATCAGCTACTGCCCACGAACCAGTGAATATATGACACTGTCCTTCTTTCTCTGTTTTAATAGCTTGATGTACTGCCATAAGTTCAGCCTATTGGCTACTTCCACCTATCCCAGTACTTTACAAAGTTCTCTTAGTATATGGGTTATAGGCTACTGCTTTCCAATGTCTTTTATGGCCCAAATAAGTTGCTATCCCATCAGTAAACCATGCGTGTTTCTTCTGTTTTTCAGTCAGTCCACCATATCCATCATTCCATTTTACCAAGGATTATGCCAACTGTTGCCTTGGTTCAGGGGTTTTGTATTTTCCATCAATGTTGATGCTTGCTATAGATTCATGCAGAGCAGAAACTCCACTTTCACCTATCTTCGATCTGTTGTGAATATACCATTTCCATTTAATTATGCTAGCTTCTTGCACATGTCCAATTCTGTGAGATGCTGGGGTACTCATTACCCAAGTCATAATCAGGATTCCAGGCCTTAATATCACTTCATGGCCCAGGGACAGTTGCTCAGTCTCTACCAAGGCCCAATATGCAGCTAACAACTGCTTTTCAAAAGGTATATATTGTAATCCAGATGAAGGTAGTTTACTTGACCAAAATCTTAAGGGTACATTTCAGCTTCATTGTTTCTGCCATAAACTCCAATTCACATAGTCATCTTGTGCAGTCACTTGTAATTCCACCAGTCCACTTTGCATAGGCCATAAATCCAGAGCCAATTGTATAGCAGCTTTAGCTTCTTCAAAAGTTTTACTCTGTTCAAGTCCCCAATCAAATTCATATTTTTTCCTGGTAACTTTATATAAGGGTTTCAAAATCTGTCCAAGATGTAAAATGTGATGCCTACAATATCCAAACAGTCCTATGAATTTTTGTGCCTCTTTTTTATTGGTGGAAATAGGAAAATATTCGATCTTTTGTTGAGCTTGTGGGAGAATTTCTTGCAGTCCTTTATTCCATCATATACTCAAAAACTTTACAATTTGAGCTGGTCCTTGAATCTTTGCAGGGTTACTTTCCCATCCTTTGCTTTTCATATGCTTAATTAAAAATATCAAACACTTCTCCACTTCTTTTACATTTTCTCCCTGTATCAAAATATCATCAACGTAGTGGGTAAAGCTGTATACCAGGTAACTTCAATTCATCCAAATGTTTAGCCACAATCCTATGACAAATAGTTGGGCTATGCAGATATCCTTGTGGCAATCGGGTAAAAGTATATTGTTGGCCCTGCCACGTGAAAGCAAACTGGTCCCACTGTTTGGAGTCCATTGGGATCTTAAGAAAGCATTGGCCAAATCAGTAACTGCGTACCAAATCCCATCATATTTCTGCATCCTTTCTATTAAGGCAACAGTATCTGGAACAGCAGCATACAAGGGTGGAGTCATTTTATTCAATTGTCTGTAATCCACTGTCATTTTCCATGTTCCATCTGACTTTTGTAATGGCCAGACAGGATTATTCCATCGTGTGGTTGTAGGTATTAACACTCCTGCTTCAACATATTCCTTTATAGTGTTGGCAATTTCATCTTGCCCACCTGGCACACGATACTGTTTCAAAGTAATTATTTTAGAAGATTCAGGTAAAGGCATTGGGTCCATCTTTACTTTTCCCACCAAAACTGCATTAATTCCTATCTTCCTTACTGCAAATTAATATCTCCCCTCAGGCAAATCCAGACATGCCTTTCAATATATATATTCCAATGATGTATTCAGGAATGGGTACAATGACCACAGTATATTCTTTCTTAGGCAATTGTCCAATTTTCATCATCAGTTTCACTTGTCTGACTGATATTTCAGTCCCTCCTAGTCCTGTGATGGTACTGGGAGTTCCATGCTTAAATTTGTCAGGGTTTCCATAAATCAAGCTGGCCTCTGCCCCAGCATCTATCATTGCCCTAGTTACAGTATTTGATCCATTCTTCCAATATATAGTCAGATTAATATGGGGTACGTAGTCCCGTCTGTGTGTTTCTTTAATCTGAGCTGAGGCTCGGCCTATTCCCTAGTCTCCTTGAAGGTGTGACTCACTTGGATACAAGGGTTCAAGATCTGTAGTTTGTGTAGGGGCAGTTCTTACTTCTCCATTCCATTTGCTATTAAGCCCCTTATCTTGGTACATTTTGTATAGCTCATTAGTTGGAACACCATCGAGGAGGGTTGCAGTTAGTTATGAGTCTACCAGATGCCAAAGTGCTAAACCTGGATTCAGGAAGACCTGAGTTCAAAAATCAGACTCAGACACTTATTAGCTGTGTGTCAGTGTGTGATCCTGGACAAATCACTCAACCACAATATGCCTCAGTTTTCTTATCTATAAAACTGCGATAATAATAACACCAACTTCCCAGAGTTGTTGTGAGGATAAAATAAGATGGTATTTTTTAAATGCTTTGTGAATGTTAGAGAGATATATTAATGTGTATTATTAATTAAGGTGGGACTTTTTTACTGTTTTCTCTTTTGGAGCCCTTATTTAATCAAGTGCCCTTGATGAGTCAGGTCTTTTGTTTCTTTGATTAAATTAGGAGTCTTTGATGACCTCCTTGTCTCAAGGAAAAGCCTGGTTTGCATGGGTTTGAGTGACATGTTTGTGGTACCAGAGGCTTTTAGGCCACATGGGTTTGAGTCCCAGGTTTGTGATGGTTTTAGGTCATGTGGGTTTGAGTCACACATTGTGATGCCCTTTGACCCTGAACAAGATATATAAACCCAGAGGTTGGCGTTCTCCCTTGGGGCTCTCAGTCACTGGAAGAGTGGCGTGGGACTCTGGGCAAACTTTTAAGAGCTCCCTGGCTAGTAAATCCAGATGTTGATGCTTTTCTGGTACCTATGAATTGTGATTTAGTCTGTTTATATTGTGTATGTTTGTAATTTGTTTGTATTTGCTCTGAAGTTTAGCATGCTGGCTTTTCCTCCTGAACTAAGTGAGTTTATATATATAACACACACACACACACACACACACACACACACACACACACACACACACACATATATATATATTTGATATGTTTGATTAAAGTAAGATTATTAACCCCTTAACATTGCTTTCCTTAGTAAAGCAGACAAAAGAACCTGTGCTGGCAGCTCTTGTTGCTGGTCTTGTTGGGTCTTACACCCCTCAATAGCTGCTATCCAAATTGTTGTTACAAAATGCTAGTTATTAACAATGGTCATTGTTTTTGCTGAAGCCAGGTCATCTAAAAGATGGAGGTAAAGAGGAAGAGCATTCCAGGAAAGGGGAGCAGCCATTGCAAGTTGACACGGGAAATGGAGTACCCTGTAGAAGGAACAGCAAATAGGCCAGTGTAGTTGGATTGCAGGATATGTAAAGGAGAGGTAGAGGTTCCCAAACTTATTTTGTCTATTGCCCCCTTTTTAAAAAAAAAATTACTCAGTGGCCCCCTGGAAATCTACTTTCTTTAACCCTTTAATGATTTGTTTGCTGTTTTGTTGTTTTTGTTTTTCTAATATGTGTCATTTCAAACTCCTACCACCCCCCTGGATTGTTCCAGAACCTCCCAGGGAGCAGTATCACCCACTTTAGGAACCTATGTATGTGTATAAGAAGACAAAAAAGTAGCAAGAGGCCAGGTTGTGAAGAGGTTGCATGTTAAACAAAGGATTTTCAATTTAATCCTGCAGGTATAATTAAGAAATAATTGCTCTATTTCTTTCCATTTTATGTCCAAACTCCTTTTTAAAAAAATCCTTCTAAGCTCCTTACCTCCTCTTCCACTCCTATCAATCACTTCTCAATCCCTTGTAATATAACTTCTAACCTCTCAACTGAAACTGTTTTTCCCAAAGTAATTAAGGATCTCTTGATAACTATGTAAGGGTGGGGTGGATTGAATCACTCAATCAACCCACCCTACTTTAAGTAACTAACTGTGTGCTCTTGCCATCATACCTTTATCAGGTGAAAATATTTATTTTGAAACAGTCAATCAATCAAAGGTATTAAACTAGAGGCTAAGAGTCCTTAATCAGTTTGGAAGGTATAAAAGCGCTGGATTAAATGAAATGGCATCACATAGGAAATGTATTGGGATTGGTTGAAGAGAGTTGGTCAGTCATATCCTTGGGAGCCTTGATAAAGTAGCATGCCATTTTGAAACCCAGAATTCAAACAGTAGACCAGCCCAGTGGAAGAAATATTTCCAACCAAACCTCAGAAAGAGTGACTTTTGGTGGAGGAGAGAGCCTCTGTCTCACCACATCTTGACCAAAGGATGATCTTGGGAGTTTGGAAGATATGAATTCTCCATTGGTATCCTTGCTGTGCCCCTGGAATAGCAGTGCCTGTGCATTGGGATCCAAGACCAAACTAAACACATTGAGAAAAAAGAGATACAAGACTTTGCAAGGAACCCAAGAGAAAGCAATACCATGTCTAAAGGAAACAGAATGAGGACCCCACAAGGAGAAGAAGAGGATTTCTAGCACCCAGGAGCTGTGAGTTACCCATTTGGCCACATGTTCTCTAAACTTAAACGCACCTGCCCTGGAACTATACATATATACTTGTGGAAGTGTGCCCTCAGTCTGGGGGTGGGGAGTGTTCTTTGCCAACTAATCTTATTCTACCACATTAAAAAATACATGCTTCTAAAAGCTAATTGAGCCTGGCTGGCTAATTAATATCAACTAATAATCAATGGGAGAGTATCCTGGTGGGTGTTTGTGAGCTATAGTAGTAGAGAAAATCAACCACAATTCATCAGGGTTACCATTTGCAACATGAAGGATAACCCCAGATATAACAACCTCCTCCTGGGGTCCCAGTTAACTAGTCTAGCAATAGTTGAGAGAGCAGCAGCCTTTTAGCAGTAGTTTTTATCCTTCTTGGCCTTTCTTCAGCTTTTCACTACTCCAACTCTATAAAATTTCCCCTCTCTTGCCTAAGAAAGTTCAGGAGCTCCATAATGTCTCTAGAATAAGATTCAAACTCTTCAGCTTAATATTTAAAACTCGTCATAGCTGGCCTCAACTACACACACACACACACACACACACACATACAGACATACATATATACATTCATACACATCTAAATATACATATTTACCTCACCTATATACCTATACATAACTATAAAACAATTAGGGGTAACCATGTACAACTGAGAACAATTAGGTATTCAAGTCTTCTTCATCAACATGGTGGAGTTAAGATGTACAGAACAGGGTATATAGACTCCTGTATCAGTAAGGCAATGATAACAACGTAGATGATAATTGTCAAAATTCCTCCATAGTTCTGTATCGCAAAGTATACGAGACTCTCTACATAGAAGGTAGAAGAAGTAAACCATTTATTCAGACGCCAGAGAACCTATTCCACAAGCAATTTATCTAATTTATCATAGCAATAAAACATTCAATACACAATATCACAACCTGGAGCCTCGCCATCCCAAAACCTCTCTGACCCCCTGCTGGGGTCTTCCCAAAGACAAACTCATAGTACAGCTGAGTCAGGCTGTTCAGCTCTATCACGACGGCAGCCATTAGCAGCAGCCATAACTGTTCTCTGTCTCTCTCTCTCTCTCTGTCTCTCTCTCTCTGTCTCTGTCTCTCTCTCTCTCTCACTGCATTTTTCTGTGACACAACTTCCTTTTCCTGTCAGGAAGCTCCTCCTATCACATGTGACTTAGGCTTCCTGTGACATAAGCAGGTCACATGGCCTATTAATGGGTGGGAAAGATCTTCAAATCTAAATTGCTACTACACAACCTGATTTCAGAAATACATAGAAAGACTTGCATGAACTGATGCAAAGTGAAATAAGCAGAATGAGAACATTGTACACAGTAACAGCAGTAATGTATGATGATCTACTATGAATAACTTAGCTATTCTAAGCAATACAATGATCCAAGACAATTCTGTAGGACTTATGATAAAAGGTGCTGTCCATCTCCAGAGAAAGAACTGGTAGAGTCTGAATGCCGATCAAAGACATTTTTTTCTTTATTTTTCTTGGGGTTTTTTGTCTGTTTTCTTTCACAGTATGACTTACATGGAAATGTGTTTTGCGTGACTACACATATATAACCTGTGTCAAATTGTTTGCCTTCTCAATGGGAGGTAGAGAGGAAAGGAGAGAATTTGGAGCTCAAATTTTGAAAAAAAAATGTTAAAATTGTTTTTACATGTAATTGGGGAAAAAACAAAATATTAAATGAGGAAAAAAATAATCCACCAGGAAGTGAAAAAGCACTCCACAAGAAATTCAAAGCAGCTTCAAGAAGAATAAAAATTGGCAAGGAAATTCCCTGTGGTTTCAGGAGCTCTCTGCCAACACCTTAAACTGTTTTTATATCCTCGTTGCCCAAAAGGCCCACAGCTAGTTAGCACATCAGTCCACCTTGGGGGTGGGAGAAAGATGAGGAGACAGGGAAGTAGAAGTTAACTCAAACTGCCCCAGGTCTATTTCGTTGCTTTTTGGTACACAATAGCCACAGTTAGTGGTTTTAAAGTCAGGCATTTAACTGAAGCCTCACCAGTTCCACCAGTATCCCGGCCCACAAGATTTACCACCAGCAAATCACTTTGCCTTTCAGGGCTTGTTTCCTCACCTGAAAAATGAAGGTGTTAGATTATCTCACTGTGTGAGGAGGAAATCACCTCGAGGAAGTCTGTTTGAGACTTAGTTTCTTCCAACTTTGAATTGAGAGTATTAGATTAGATATCTCCATTATATTTGCATGTATGTGTTGTGTATGTGTGTAAATATTCCTTTAAGTTCCAAATATTAATATCCTATGATAATCTTAAGTCATTTCACCATTCTGAAATTACTTCTGTAAAATCTTGGATAATAATATCTATACTATCACAGTAAAAACTACTGAAATTTAATTTTTTAAATAAAGTTTTCCTTACTGGTACAAATGTTCGTTGCCACTCCTTTGTTTAATTCTGGTACAAGAGTTCATTTTTATGTGAACAAAACACTTTTTAAATACTGAAAGCATTATTTAAATGCGAACGATTATAGTTAGCAACAGTGATTATTATTAATGATAAGGTTGACTGTTTCTTCCGCCTGAAGTGATAATTGTATAATTCCTGGATTACAAGTCAATAACACAGATTTATCCTTCAACATATTTGTGTGTATATACACTAAAAAGCTGGGGGACCTGGAGAGCAGGCTGGGACAGGGAAGTAGTGGCTATGGCAGGCCGAAGGTGGTGATGTATGGTTAGCTGGCTGGGGCTGCCAAGATGTAATGAGCTCTCCCCAGTAGTGTAAACCATGAAATTATGCTTTACCACCATCTTCTTGCCATCTCGTCTTGCTGTTGTCTGGGCTGTGCCCTATCAACTACACCTACAGCTAGCTCCTGCCTTGTGCCCATGCTTTCCTGATTGACTATAGCTCATTAATCAATCGATAAGAATTATTTTAGCACACATTATGTGCCACAAACTTTGATAAGCTCTGGGGATACAAAGAAAAATTAAAACATGGTCCTTGCCCCAAGGACCCAAGGATTATCTCCAATTATAAGCTCAAGAACCTAAAAAAGAAGACAACATGCAAACATATGTAAACATATATATGTAGAGGGAGATCTATCTTTTTATGATATAGACATATGGATAGAAATCTCTCTATATATGTGTGTGTATACATTTGTATATATACAAAATGCAATGGAATTTTATATACATATGTGTGTGTATGCGTATGTATATATATACACATATATATATATATACATATATATGTACACACACACACACACACACACAAAATTCATTGTACTTTCTGCAAAAAAAAGCCCGTAATGCTAATGTCTTCCCTAGGAGATTATCTCTGATATATATATATATATATATAGATAGATAGATAGATATAGATAGATATAGATAGATAGATAGATATAGATAGATATAGATATATAGATATATTGATATATATCTATGTATATGTATATATGTGTGTGTGTGTATATATACATGTATGTGTGTATACATATATATGTATGTGTGTGTGTGTGTGTGTGTGTGTGTGTGTGTATATATATGGTTCTGGAGGAGAAAGTGAGACTGGTGACTGTACAATTCTCCCTTGCTCAAATCCAAGTCAACTGCAAGTCATGTCATCATTCCCTAACGTTGTCATGGTCCTCTTCAAGAATGAAGGACAAATACAACAACATCAAGTACACACACACACACACACACACACACACATATATATACATACATATATATGATGTACATATACGCACATATACTTGTATATATCATGTATGTGTGCACACACATATTGCTGGTATCTTCCCTTTGAGATTATCTCTAATTGTAATTGGAAGAGATCTCAAAGAGGAAGCCAGGTTCCAGAAACAAAGGAGAGTATTTTAAGTATGAGGAACAGCCAGTGGAAATAGTGTTGGTAGACAGAGTGTCTTGTAGAAGGAACAGCAAGGATGACAGAGTAACTATCACAGAGTATATGGAAGAGAGTAAAATGAAAGGAGACTGGCAAGGTAGGAAAGTATCAGATTTCGAAAGACCTTAAAAACCAAACAGAGAATTTATTTGATCCTGCAGAAAAAAAATGCTTTTATTGAGTAGAGGACTGACATGGTCATACTAGTACTTTTGAAAGACCACTGGCAGCTGAGAGAGAATATACCAGAATGGGAAGAGATTTGAGGCAGGAAGATGTTTCAGAACTGCCTAAACCAGTGTAGTGGCGATGTCATAGGAGAAAAGTAAACATACAAAAGATGTTATGAAGGTAACGTAGACAGATTTAGCAACAGATCAGATATAGTAGGCAGGACACAGTGAAGAGTTAAGGATAATACCTAAATTTTGAGCCTGAGGGACTGGGAAGATGGTGGCGCACTCTTCAGGAAAATTTGGAAGATGTGGGGGGGGGAAGGGTTAGGGGGAAAGACCAGGATGCGCTGATAAATGTTGGATGATCAGTTCTTTAAGAAAAAAAGGTACATAAGACACATTTTTAAAGTTTAATCTGCATTATTAATATTTTCTCCATCACATTCTTAATTCTAGAAGCAGCTATGCGGTTCAGTGATAGAGCTCTGGGACTGGAGTCTAAAAGACTTGAGTTTAAAGCAGACACTTAACTGTGTGACCCCAGGCAGTCATTTAACCTCTATGTGTCTCAGTTCCTCAACTGTAAAGAGCTGTTGTTAGGATTAAATGAGATATTTGTACTTAGCACAGTGCCTGGTACATAGTAAATACTGAATGTTTTTTTTAAAGAGAGATGGGTAGATAGATGATAGACTTATCTATACATATTGAGTATATCACAAAAATTAGTTTTTTAAAGCTCTATGTACATACATTTACATATGGAATATACCTGCATAGTAGCTGGGGTGTATGGGGTGTTTAGGTGTACACACTTCTGGTGTGAGGGCTTGCCCATTCCTTTTCAGGGCTGCTCATCCACCTTTAGTGCTTGCCTGATTCACCCAGCTCTCACCTGTGGCTCCAAGAAGCTGTAGCACACACAGCAGCCACATCCCAGTGAACCATCTTGCAGACAGTCTAAATCAGGTTGAGGATAACAGAACTCAAATCTGTTGGTCAATTAGGGAGATGTCTATCCCAAGCAAGTGAATACTTTCCCTAGTGGTATAGGCAGATGAGAACAATTTGTTCCAATGGCCATGAAGGTGGCTGAAGCAGGCACTGTGGAGCTCTTAGAGCATGGTTTGGCATTGAAGACACAAAGGTCATCTGCTGCATCCCAGGCCATTGCCAGTTGTCTTGACTTTTGTCCTGCCACTGGGCTTCAGTGACAGGAAGAAAGAGTGAGGTTGATGACTCTGTTCAACTCTGCCTTACTTAAATCCAATTCATGCACAAGTCAAGACATCACCTGTGATGTCATTGGTCCTCTTCAAAAATGAAGGACAAACAACATGCATGTGTATCATATAAGTATTGTATGCTTTGTGTTTTTAATAACATAGTGCTGATTTACTCATTAAAAACACATCAATTGAAGCAGAATGGACTGTCCTGATCTTTTAAAATGGTGCTCTACTTTAAAGTTAAATTGAATTCAATGGAGCTGTTTTTCATTTTGTTTTTCCTCTCATTCCTTACTCCTTCCCACACACATATACACCCCTCCCCGACCATCCATGGACCAGGATCATTTCCCCAGTGTTGATTTTTAATGGCAAAGTCAAAATGATACTTCATTCTTGGTGCTTTAATTACATCCACCTCCTGCTGGAAGACTTGCAGTAATTTTGTCATATATTATCAAGACAAAGTTCATCACTATTCACAGGATTACTTAGCAAACTTATTTCCCTACTTCCCCTTTTCTTTGCTCTGTTCAAAGAAAGCTGTCCACTGCACTCACATCAGTTAATACCTGATTATATTGAGTTTAGTATTAACTTGGGTGCTTAATAACACAAGTCCATGATTGTCTTTCTTCCTCCACTGGTGAAACACATTTTGTTCCAAGGTATGTAAACATTTTCCTGATGATTTTGAGAAAGAAAATAATTAAGCTGATTTTTTAGGTTTTAAGATATTTATACATTTATGGGCATTTACCACACCTTGCTTTTCAAACCAGGCATATTATACCAGGACATAATTAAAGAGAAAATGCACAAGAATATATATATTTACAATGATTTTTCTCACCGTAGCTATATTCAAATATATCTAAGATTATAAATGCATACCATTATATACATTATTACTTTAATAATAACAAATAGTAATAATTTTAAAGTTTTCAATGCTGTTTGCATACCTTATTACATTTGAGCTTCACAACCACTTTGTGAGGTAAACACAAGTATTATTTTGATTTTGTAGAATGGGAAATAAAGGCTCTAAGACAGTAATCAATTAGCTTATGTCTAGTCAATTAGTCTTGACGTAGTTATAATATCTGAAGTGTGTTTGAGCTCATGTCATTCTGACCACACATCTAACCTTTTATTCTCACTTCAGTGATCCCCATTTAATGGTTTACAAACTCTTTGGGGGTTCTAATGGTGGTCCAAGGACTTCACACTTAAAATTCTTCAATGATGGCTTTAGGACTAAATAATTGTAAAGATTATTATAAGTAGTGTGATAAATCACCCAGGGTGTTCACAACACTTTATTTAAAATATTCACACACACACACACACAAAGTTGGTACCACTGCAGGACTAACTCCATACTGCTGTTTGAGGAAATAAGAGGCCAAGGAAGAGTTCTTCCCTCTTTTTCTATCATATTCCACTATATTTACCATTATCCTTTTATTTCTTGATGACTCACCATTATTATTATTTTTTAAATAATGGGTAATTATATCTATCTTTCTAGTAGCCACATTGGCATTATGCGTTTTTCAATCACTGACCCAAATAAAGACACAGGTAGCATACTCACCAACGGGAAGCCAAAAGAGGTAGTTACACATTAGAGCACTGAGATATGTAATGGTAATACAATCTGAAGATCTTACCATCCATTAATAGGCCCATGTGACCTGTCTGAGTCACATGAGTCTGAGTCTCATGAGACTATGGTGAGAGGAGCTTGCTGAACAGGTGGAACGGGAAGGAGCAGAGCAGGAAGCGTGGAGCAGAACTGAAAGGAAGTGAGACAGAGCAGTCAGAGCTGGGAGAGAGAGACACAGAGGAGCAGCTTGTGAGAGGGAGTGATTTTGCTTGAGGGTGTTCGTTTGTGGGAAGGCCCTAACAGAGGTAAGGCTTGGGAATGTCGGTGCCCCCTGCATTGCTAATGTGTATAGATTTCTTTGTTGCTATGATGAATTTGGCTTTCTGGTGTTTGAATAAATGTTTTGGTTTCGCCTTCATTGAAGAGAGTCTGTTATACCTTGCGATTCAAACCTGGGAATTCGCCTGCATATTCATAGCATTTGCTGTGAGTATCACATTGGTGATATAGGATGAAGCTAATTAGATGGAATTGAACAAGGATAAATACAGTCTTATAAAATTTAAAAAAAAAATCAACTTCATGAGTAAAAGATTTTAGAAACATACCTAGGCAGCATCTTGTCTGAAAAACATTTGGAGGGTTTGGTGGACACAAGCTCAATATAAGTTAGCAGTGTGATATGGCAGCCAAAAAAAAACCTTAATATGATTTTAGGTTGCATTAAGAGATATCTTGCAGAAATAAAGAGGTGAGACTCCCAATGTACTCATTGCTCATGAGGAGCATTGTGTTCAGTTCTTGGCACCACAATTTGAAAAGGACATTGGAAAACTTGAGAATATCCAGTTGACAAAAGACAACTTTGTGAAATGTCTTGAGTCCATGTCATATGAGGATTAGTTAAAATAACTGTGAATGTTTAGATCAGGGCTGTCCAAAATGCGGCCGATGGGCCCCATGCAGACCACAGTGCGATTTATGTGGCTGGCCTACAAGCATAGAAATTTACATAAATGCTTTAGTAAACGAAGCCAAGCTACTGCAGAGCTCTCACTAAAATGGCAAATCAAAATATATTGTCTATTGTTTCAATAAGAACCTAAGGTTGGACAGCCCTGGTTTAGATTGAAGTCAAGTGTGGGACAGGAGGTCAACTGTTGTCAAGTATATGGAAGGTTGTCTTGTGGAAGAAGGATTAAACTTGTTCTGTTTGGCCCCAGAAGGCAGAACAAGAAGCATTGGGTGGATATTGCAAAAAATGGAAAATTAATCTCAAAACCAGGGGGCAAAAAGATACCTTCCTAACAATCACATTTATCCAATGGGCTGCCTCAAGAAATGGTGGGTTCCTACTTCTTAGATGTCTCTATGCAGAGGCTGGATGACCATTTGGGTATGTTCTAGTAGTTACTTCTTTCATGTATTGGTTGTATTAAATGTCTAGTGAGATCCTTTCCAATTGTCAAATTCTGCAATGGGGAGGGGTGGGGGAAGTACTGTGGGGAGTGAAAGATGGCACAAGTTTCAGGGAAGGGAAAACATAAGTTTTTTCATGTATTGTAATGCAGGAAATACCTGAGCACTTTGGTTTATAATAGGCAATGGCCTATAAACAAGACCATATAATGTAAGTGGAGATGTATAAAGTAAACCTTCAAAAAAAATTTTAAATAAATAAAGTAAACCCTCTTTCCACATACCAATTGGTGACACAGTGGATATCTTGTACTTTGGGGGACCCCAGATCTGTTTCCATAAGACAGCTAAAAATAGAGTGATTCTTCTTTATGTAATACAGATTATCCTTTTTAAAGAAATAGCCATTTTTGGTCTGTACAATATTAACATTTATTCTGTAGTTGTTCTGCCCCTCCCTTAAGCATAGAGGTGACTTGGGGTTCTCAAAGTCTATGTCAATGGAGTACAAGCTCTAGCAGGCACTTTCCAAGCTGGAAAGGCTTTGGGGTATGGACCCAGATATACACTGCCTTAGGACCAACCTTGCTAAGTTCAACAGAAGGCTGGCCATCAGGTGATGTTTTTGTTTAACCATAGAATCTCATGAAGACAAGTTAACAAGGAGCTGAAGGTCTCTGATTTTCTTGCATACAGAAGAAGGATCCACACCAATAAAAGCAGATAACCATTTTAAGTAT
The DNA here is from genome assembly GCF_011100635.1 of Trichosurus vulpecula. Lineage (NCBI taxonomy): Eukaryota > Metazoa > Chordata > Mammalia > Diprotodontia > Phalangeridae > Trichosurus > Trichosurus vulpecula. The sequence continues at coordinate 185,929,276 of NC_050577.1, read as the reverse complement.
TAAAGGAGTCATTTTGCCATTGTTCTGCCAAGGTATTATATTTGGCAACTGGCCTAAATAAAGATAATATTAAAATAAAGTCTTATAGATCTAAGATCCTCTATTCATGTCATATGACTAAAGATATCCTTCTTCCCAAATCTACCCTCTGAAATCATTGGTAAAATTGATTAGATATTAAAATTAATAAAGTATGGAATGCTTAATATGATTATTTCATATATATGTCTATATATACATAATTATATATACCCATATCACCTCCCTGTCAAACATGAAGCTCCCAGAATCACTATTCAAATTTCAAAATACTTTGTGGGTCTCATTACAACAGCTCACAACTTCCTCCCTCCACAGGTGTTAATCATGTCCCCTGGCTAATTAGAAAAAAATTATTTCAAAGGCATAATAGGATATCATGATAAGAAAAGTAGCACTAGATCCCTGCAACACAGTATATTTGGGACACTCTCCCACAAAGACACATATCATCAATGGGAATAAAGGGTGTCATTAGTTGTCATCATGATGGGAACACATACAGCCAGGGCACAATTCATGCCTTTACCACTTCAGAGCCATTGATATCTTCCGGTGAGCTCATCACAGTGTTTTCCTCTAGGCTTGTAGTGCTTTCTTCTGGTTTACCCCCAAGTGTCATGTTGCATTTCTGCTGCTTCCCACTGTGTATCATATCTCTGCCACTCTCTGCTTTTCTTTCTCTCCTAGATGCCCCTGTCCTCTTATAGGCAAGTAACTCTTCTGATCTTATGGTATCTGAAAAGCCAGCACCTTCTGGGCTTCACCTCTTTAGGGCCAGGTGCCACGTTAGCCTGATGACTAGAAAATATCTGTCTCATAAGGATCGGCTAATGGCTCCTTAGGCATAGCCAAAGCACATCCAGCTTATAAAAGCCTGGTAGAATGGCCTCAGATCAGAAATAAATCTTTTGCTTTTAACCCTATATCTGAGGTTTAGATCAAAATAACTTTGTTCCAAAAAAATTGACAGGATTAGAAATTCCCAAGACCCTCTCTGGTTTTCCAGGACCAAAAAAGGAGGCAAGGTCACTGTTCTCCACCCACTTGACCTAAATTTATTATAAGTATCTGTCAGCAGCAGAACCCTCTTAGCTTTGGAATTCTGGTGCTCTGTTTTAGCTATTGGGGGTGTGGAGTGATGGACAGAACTTTACTGTCTCTTTACACACACACACATGCACATACACACACACGAACATGCACACATACATGTTGTACTTATTCTATGACATTCTTGCATCTTTGTCCTAAAATCACTTAAAATTTAAATACATTTCAGCACTAGAGAATAGATGCAAGGCAGTTAATGTATTTAAACTAAATATCCCCTCTCTTAGAAGTACCTGAATAATTATGTGATAAAAATACCATTTTTTTTTACAGTATGAGAGAGAAAATGCTGTCAAGAGCACTGGTACTTTTTTTTTTTTTTTGCTGCAATGATTTGCATATCCTGCTTAGTAGAAGTGTTCTGATTATTTTAAGATGATAGCTTACAACCTATCATCTTAAAATGATGCATATCATCTCAGAGTGAATTCTTTTGTCTCTCATTCTTTTGGTGGCATGTGCTGCTGAAAATGATTTTAGTACAGAATTGATGTGGTAAGAGCAAAAGAGGAAGAAAATAAAGCAATAAACATCCCTGACTTCATCAATTTGTTTTTCTATTTGTTCAGTCAACTAAGTTGTGTCCTACTCTTTGTGACCCCACTTGGGGTTTTCTTGACAAAGACACTGGAGCAGTTTGCCATTTCCTTCTTTAGCTCATTTTACAGATGAGGAAACTGAGACAAACAGGGTTAAATGACTTGCCCAGGGTCACACAACTACTAAGTATCTGAGGACAGATTTGATAGATCTGATTAGATCACAAAGATAAATGTTCCTGACTCCAGGCCCAGCACTCTATCCACTGTGCTACCAAACTGCCCCTGGATTTTTGTACATGAATCCTAAAGGTAGTTTCTCTGTGTATACATGTATACATGTGTGCTTTAAACTGCAATTCATTATAAATAGTAAAGAAGAATTCTGGATGATGATGTACAGTGAAAAATTGCTAATGTCGAATATAAATGTAGCACTCTCTTCTGGGACTTCCATTCTAAACAATCATTTCTCTTGTTTATATTTTCAAATTCATTTTTAAGAGCTATAATTTCTCTCCTTAATTCCTTCAAGAGGAAATATGAACAGGAGATAGAAGGTTAGACCTCGAGTCAGGAAGAGCTAGGTAGAAAATCCGTTTCTGACACTTAATAGCTGTGTGAGTATAAGCAAGTCCCTTAACCTCTATGACCCTGGGGCAGTTCTCTAAGACAATAGATTATGGACAGTTGTAATCTGTGATCATAGAAGGAGTTTAAAATTATAGAGTGGTAAACTCTTAATGTCAGTAAAGTCTGAACACGGTTTTTAAAGAAGTGGCTAAATTAGAATTGGCAGTGTTCTGGCTAAATGGATGAATATTAAAATCCCCTTCATGATCTTAAACAGTAAGATTTGTGTCAGTAAAGTAAAAGAATGACAAAAAAAGAAGGAAAAGGAAATAAATTCTTACCAAAAAAGTGAACAGAAAATAAAACATTAAGACTAAAGAAATGAATAAACATGAAAGATCCATGCTCATAAGGAAGAAGACATGCCATGGCAGGCAAGATTAGAGGAGAAATATCCAGAAGGAAAAATAATGGAACAGAAACTGCAGCTAGGCCTCCAGAAACTGGGACAGAACAGATGGAAGTGTAACATGCACTAAGGAGATTCAGAAGAATTCTCAGAGTTGTTGAGAAGCTTAATTGAAGAACTAAAGCATGAGAAATGTCAATGATCTCTGATTTTCTTAATGTTCATTGTTTATTGATATTTGTAAAGTTCATAATGAAAAGAAAAAATGTTTTTGTAAAAAAGAAAACAAATATTACCTACTAGGCTATGACATTCCCTTAGACATTCATCAATACTTGTGTCTTAGATGCTTTTGGACAATGACCTCAGCCCAGAATGGAATAGAGGGAGTATATTGAGCAGAATTAAATTTGGAAAATTGTATTATGAGGTGAGAGCATTGTTGAAATGTAAAATGGACAATTTCAATTATTTTAAATTAAAGTTTTCTTGTATAAAGCCAATGTAGCCAAGAATAGAAAGAATGCAAAAAATTGGGAGCCAACTTTCATAGACAATCTCTTAGATAGGATGTGATTGTGTTGGAACATGGCTGTGGTATATGAAAGGATGATCTAGCTGATTTAGAAAAACATGGAAAGACTTGAACCTATGAAGGAAGATGTTATGCACCTTCAGAGAAAGAAATGACAAGCAGAAACATGCATAGTGCGGTTTTACTTATGTATATGTATATGAGTGTGTATATATACGTGTTTATAGATATCCATGTGTTAGTGTCCACACACTTACATATACACATACGTATTCACATACACATACATATACATATTATCGCCATCTTTAGGGTGGGGAGGAGGGGAAAGGGGGGGAATAAAGTAAAAAATGAACATCAGAGAACAAAAGAAAATTTACAAGGAAGCAAAGAAAAGCTAGGTAGCTTTGAAAACAATGTATAGTACCTATTATATAGGTTTTCTTGAAATGAAAATTTGTTGTTTTATATTGAATCCTCTCTTATGTTTTGCTGTGTATATGGCAATGTTCTTGGTTTTTTTTTTCTTTTCTCATTTTGTATTTACGTTTAAAATGAATAAAAAATTACAAAAAAAGAAAATTGTGCAATGTTTTCAAATAATTGTTTCAAACAGCTTCTATAAAGCTTCATCATGGAATGTCATAATCTTGGAAGAATCAAATTTACAAATAATCTAAAAGAGAATGGCTGAAAATATCCCCCTTAAGCACCACAAAAACAGCAATTTATCTGTCATTTTTAACTCCTTCTACTGTCATAGATTATAATCTGTCCATAATTTAAAGTCTGAGGGAATCATTTGAGGTTCAGAGAAGTTAGATAACTTGCCCATACTCACCTAGTTATTAAGTATCACATATGGGTTTTCAACTCAGCTCTTCCTGATCCCAAGTCCAAAATTCTATCTACCTGTGCACATTGCTTCTCAATAGGAGAAATTTGGAAGAGAATCATAGCTCTTAAAAATAACTTGGAAGGACAAAAGAATTAATAGTTTAGGATGGAAGGTGGGAAATATTAATAGTGAATCTGTTGAAAAACTGAATAGCAGGGACAGGATGGGAAAACACAGAATTGCAGAAAAGAAATATTAGATCAAAGTAATGAGAGCAAAATTAGAAGAAAACATAAGTTCTCTAAGGACTAAAGCAATTATAACTCTGAACAAAAATATTAGGAAAAAATTAATATATCTGGCAACTATTAAATGGAATTTTTAGGAGTATACTTATTTTCAACATCAAATAGCACCTTTACAAAAATTAATCATGTGTTAGGTAATAGTGAATGCAAAAGTAAATACAAAAAAATTTTAAAGCTGGATTACAACTTGAGAATTCTAATAAGAATCAGACAGTAAAATACATTACAATTATGTGGATTGGTTACATAAAATTGAAAAGCTTTGCAGAACAAAATCAATGCAATTAGTATAAGAAGAAAAACTATTGATTACAAAATAATAGTTACATAAAATGTTTCTGTTAAAGGTTAATATCCAATATTTTAGAACTAACAGAAATATATAAGAGCCATTGAATAAGTAGTGAAAGGATGTAACAAACAGTTCCCAATAAAGAATTTCAAACTATTAACTATCACAAGCACTAACTTTAACAGAAATAAAAGTCAAACAACTCTGAAGTTCATTCCGAAAAACATCAAATATGACAAAATTTAGGGATTATAAATTTTGAAGGGGCTGTGAAAAAAAACAGACATTAATTGGTGGAGCTGGAATATGTTCAAACCATTCTGGAAAGCAATTTAGAATTATACAAAGAAAGTGACTAAAATGTCTATGCCCTTTGACTCAGAGTCTTGTTGCTAGGCATATACCCTGAGGATATTAAAGAGAGAAAGGTGCCATATGCACCAACATATTCATGGCAGCATTTTATGTTGCAGCAAAGATCTGAAAGCAAGATCCATAAACTAAGAATATAATAAACAAATTATGGCATATCAAAGTAATGGAATATTACTTTACCATAATTAGTAACAAACATGAAAATTTAAAAAAAAAACAAAGACTAAATATGAACTGATGCAGGTTGAAAGAAGAACCAAGAAAACAATTTACATAATGTCTACATAAAGATAAATGGAAATAACAAATGAAACAATGCTATAGGAATATAATGACTAAGATTGTCTCTAAAGACAATATGGGAAAATACACTATACTCAGTACTTCAAAGAGGTTAAGAACTATAGGTATGAAACATTACATAAACCATCAGACTCAGTTGATGTTGATAATGTTCTTTTAACTTTTTTTTCTTCTTTTTTCTTCTTTATTACAAGGGATACTTGATGGTTAGTGGAGAGAGGAGAGAAATATTAAAAATAAGGGTGATGGAAAAACAAAAGGTATCCATAAATATGAAAGTTAATATTAAAAAACTTGGTTTACTATATATTGTGGATCTGGTTTCATTGATATGGCTCCCTCCATCTAGACATTTTCTTATTTCCTCTATTTCTTCATAGTTTACATTTGTCATACAGGAATTTGTTGCCTGTTAGTTTACAAAGGGTAATGAGTTTCTGGTATGTAATTCCAGCCATTTAATTGAATCTTTCAAGGTATCCTGTAGATGTTAATTTTTATAGCCTGCAGTGATAGGCTGTACAGTTTCTACCGCTTGACTATAAAATTTGCAATGATCAACAAGACTCATTACTGGATAACCTTTCTGTAGGTTTTGGTGGCAATAACATGACCATGAATCACTATCATATATATGCCTTTGTTTTTACAAATAAATCTATATTGCTCAATCATTTCTCCCATGCTTTTCCGTTAACATGCCACTGGTGGGTATCACATATGGAATTTCTTTACATTCTGCTCTTGGCTCTTCACTATTTTATATGTAGTGTGGAGATAAACCACTTTTGGTTACATTCAACAAATCCAGTAGCTGTCAGTCTTTACTCTTGCTCTGTAATTTATTAACCTTGTACAATTTTTTGTTTAAACTGTTTAAACTAGAACTGTTGTTTATCCATTTTACTCTGCCAAAAATATTCATAGTATAGTATAAGTGGTAATTTTTCTAATTGTGTTTTTCCCATTAAGCTTTGACTTCAGGGTGCCAATTTAGCTATTAACATATGCAGTCTCAGTTTTCTCCTGTCCTTGTGCTCAGTGTATCTTACTTGCAGATGACTAAGGTTTCTAAAAGTATTACTGGTACCCATGGGTCAGATTTTACTTCTAGGTTCAAACTCAAAGCTTTTTAGTCTCTGCTCTTCTTTATTGCAGATTAAGAATTTTGTACTTAATTTCCAAATGACATTTTGATCATATTGGAGAATGTTTCCACAAGACGAGATTGATGTTTAATTTATTTTTCACTGGAGTCACATAACTTGATATCAGCCTTTTAAGGTTTGGTATGACTCCCTCTTTTTGAAACTATATTCAGTTCTATTCAGAAGCAAGGATAATGGATTGTTAGGCAACAACCACAGTGATCTTAACCATGGCCCCAGATGATGTCATTTTATATCTTTTTTTGCCTTTAATGTGCTGGAAGAGTAAATATAGAACACTTTTCCCTGTGGACATGTGTTATTATTTGTAGAAGTATTTTGCATATTTGTAATATATGACCAAGCCATGAATAGAGAACTAAGCATTACAATAATTAAAAAAAAGATAATATAAATGTTATTCTGCTTTCAGGTGGCTTGTTCAATAGTCACCAAAAAAGAGTTGATTTTTTTCACATCTGAAATTTGGGGTAACCACCCCTTTTACTCCTCCACCAATGGAGTACTTCTTTTTAAATATTTATAAACTGAGCAGTAAACATTGTGAACGCTTTGTAGTAAGTACATAAACAGGCAATCACTTGTGGTCTCCTTTTTTAATAACAAATATGTGATCATTTCTGTTAAGAAAGATGGGATCAGACTTGTGTAAGAGAAAACTGGCAAAGTGTCTTGCATCACTATAAAACAGTTGAGCCAATAATTTTGAATCTTATCCTGATTTGCCACTTTCTTATTCTGCAGAAAAGCTCACCTCCTTTGAGGTGATAGTTCTGTCATTCATTATATTAATGACATGCAAGATTTCAGTTTGCATTTCACAGCCTATATAAATTCACACATATATATAATCTAGATATTTATGTTTGCATATATATTATGTATATGTGTTAACACATGTTATTCCTATATTTTCTATGTGAATGTTAATATGTTAACTTATATGAAAAATATATACATTGTATATCAACATATAAGGGAGATATATGTGCATATATAAACTTGTAAATATATCTATACATGTATTGTATATATATAATAATACACATTTTAGCTTGATGTAAAAATATTTCTATAGGATGCAACCCAGCATACTTGCCACAATTTCTTTTTGGATCTGCTCATTTTTTTAGTAGGGCAAAAGATGATACTGGTTGAAAACATAAATAACCTCAAAAGAAGTATACATAAATTTACAACTAATAGACACATTATTCATCAATCAAGGGGAATTAGAATACATGGAGGTATGTTCCTGCCTTTTGAACTGAATGTTAAGGATGACACCATATCCTTTAGTGTTATTTTGAAAGAAGATACGTGGGCTGAACAAACCATGAGCACACTTTGTCCAATTTATTATCTCCTTATCTTTCCTTTTTTTCCCTTTATTTTATCACTTTGCCTGTTTTCTTTTGACCTTTTTGTATGATAATACTCCTCCCATTGCTCTTCAGGTTTTTTTATAATTTTTTTCAAGGAAATCTGACTCCAGCTCCACACAGTGGTCTTGTAGGTGATATTCCTGGCTCCAGCTAACCCAATAGGATATGAAAATATTATACCACTGAAATTAAAGATAACTTAGACAACAGTTCAATAAAATAACCCAATAAGAAATAAATAAGTTAGAAATAATGTGAATATACACATCCAATAATTTATCATTTTTAAAGTTCTCATTTTGATAGTCCTACAGATGTTTCTATGTTCCATCTATATATACCCCATATGTACATATGTCCTCTTATGTACACATTGTCTTCTTCATTAGAATATAAGATCCTGGAGGGCAGGGATTGTTTTTGCCTAGATTTTGTTGAATCCTCAACACAGCACAGTATCTGGCACATAATAAGCACTTAAATATATGTTGATTATTTGATTAGCTGATTTGGAAGAAGCCACTCACCACCATATTTTTCTGGAAGCTCCTTATGGCAGAAGTTTCCTGCACCATTTCCATATCTCTACCACCAGTCCTCTCAGAAATCAATATTATGCCCGAGGTTGCAGAACCTACTCACAGGGAATATATAGCAGATTTCTCCTTATGTATCTGAAAGGTGGTTTTAAAAATCCTCAGTCTTCTCTAGGAAGTGAAGCCCCCTTTAAGGATTTCCCATGTAAAAGAAAAGCATGAAAGGTATATAATAATATACCCCAAAAAAGAAATATAAGATTAAAAGTGAAGGAAATAAGCAACTTGAGGATTACAGATTTTCCTCAAAATTATGCTCTAACAATGCAGTAGCATATGCAGAATAGAATAATGATTGAGAGACTTTCTTGAAGGGCAGTGAGAAATAGTAAAAAGACACTGTAGAAAATAAAAATTTGTCCAAAGGAAAGTAAGAGAGAAAAATCTATCTCATTTCTATGGATCATGGAGTTTCTCAGTTCTCCAAGCAAGTCTTTCAACAATGTTGTAGAGAAGGTGTTCACTTGCATCAGTGGAGGAAGCAGACTCATCCCAAGTTTCTCTATATCAATAAAATCATAGTTCTAGTCCCTATCTCTACTCTTCTTTCTTTTTCTCTTTCTGGTTCCATAAACTATTGCCAAGAATAGAAATTGGTCATTCACTCTTTCATCTTCAAAGAACGTAAGGATGACCTGTGACAGGTTTGTGGTTCTCTGAGACACTATGCAGATAAGGAGCAAGTGAAATGACTATCAAGTCGAACAACCTGAGAAATTAAAGATAACTTGGCCAAGAGTTTAATAAAATAACCCAGCAAGTGGTAAAACATTTCAGCAACAAGAGATTGAAACAGGACAACCTAGGAAAATGATATATAATGTTGATAGCACCCATTTATTCCTCTTAGTGTCCCCAAGAATGATAATTGATGATTTGATAAGACTTTTTTAAAAAAATTATTTTTAAGAAATATTTATTAAGCTACTACCATCTGCTAGGCATTTTGCTAAGCACTTTACAAATATCTCATTTTATTCTCATAACAACCCTAGGAGGTAAATGCTATATTTATCCCTACTTTACAGATAAGGAAACTGAGGCAGATAATGATTAAGTGGCTTAGCTATGGTCACACAGCTAGTAAATGTCTAAGGCCACATTTGAGCTCAGGTCTTCCTGATTGCAAGTCCAATGTTCTAGCCACTGAATCACCTAGCCCATTTAACAATCTCAGAAGTTTTTAACACTGGATTCATGAACATGAATTAGTGGTGAGATTTTAATAGAAAAACGTTTAGTCTTAAGTGCAAAAAATGTGAATAGTTAACATGCTATCATGCTGGATAGTTCGTTTTCTGTTTTGCTGGGCAGCAGCAGATGGTTCTCCTTATGCAAAAAGTCATTATTTTCACCCTTCATACTGATGTAGGATATTTATTAAGTTTCCACAGTCTGGTATGTGAGGTATATTACATTCTGAGAGGCATAATCTTATTGAAGTCAGGAAGGTCAGAATGTGAAGTAGAACAGAAGTTAAATTTAAAAGCGAAGAGTAACAATATGTACATGCGTTGCAAAATTTAAAATTCATAAAATGATAATTCAGCAAGACCAGACGGAACCATAAAGACCATATACGAGGAAACTGTATATGGTTATAATGAAAAATCAATTTAATAGACCTTCACAAATGTCTGTGTAATTTGAATTAAATAATCAAATCTTCTTTATATTTATGTCTGAGAATGTAGTGACTAATTCATTTCTAGGAAATAGGGCATAAAGAATCTGACAATGTAATTTCAACAACGAAATATTACATAAAAGTCAGAAATTTTCAGATTCCTCACTCCATTTATACTGCTAAATATTTTACAACCATTTCATTTCCTTTTTCTTTTTCTTTCTTTTGCTTTTAGTCCAGATATATTATTTCTCTAATGATGGGAACTCTGGTGAGGAAACCCCCTTTATCAATGCAGTTCAGCAATTATTCTTAAATTCTAGACTTAGAGAAGTTACATGGGGAGCTGACAAGCTAAGTTAACTTGCCTGGTGTCACATAGACAATCTGTCAGAGAGGCAGCTTGAACTCACCTCTTCTTGATTCTTGATTCAACTATTTCATAGTTGATCAAAATATGGAGAAATTACTTACACATCAATAAAAAGATAGGGATGTTCATTTGGTTGCTTTATTGAGATGCACTACACGTAGAATACTGTAAATGCTATTCATGGTACCACACATAAACAAATAATGAAGCAGGGTCAAGATTGTCACCTGTTTTGGAAAATAGAGGAATAGTGCGATAACCTGTAATGAAATCATAATTGGTTAGAAAAATGAAAATAAGTAAATTAAAGGTTGCTACAGTACTGCTACAGAAAAAGAATGATTTTTTGGCTAGGCAAATAAAAAATAATTTAAAAAAACATCTGTTTTAAATTTGTCAAAATAAAACAGTTTCTATTCTTGTGTAGTCCTATGTTTAGCATAGTTCTGATATCTATTAATGAGAAAGAACCAGTACAATTATAATTGAATGTTTGAGTGAAGTACTGTGGCCTAATTATTGGAGAAGGGTGTCAAAAATGGTTGATACTGAGATTCTTATTTGAAGCTACTGTAAAATGCCATATAGTCTCTGGGATCTACTCCTGGGGAAAAGGAACCGATTTTACCACCACGTCCCTTCCTCCATCAAAGCCACTGGACCTTTATCAACTACAATCAAGTGAGCATAATATCAGCAAGGGGCACAATAAGTAGAGGGTCCATCAACTTAATATAACAAGGACCTTGTTTGTTGGTGTATTGATTGATTTCTGTTAGGTTCCTACCTATGCAACTACCCCAGACTCATGGCCGACAATACTTCCAATTTGTGTTCCAGCCTCTAGTGCTCTTAGTCTCTGTGATTTCAAACCACTTCCTGACCAGTCATAAACACTTCCCACCAAAGATCTGTCTCTTCCTCTTATACTCCTTTCTTTTCCTGGTGCCAATTGAAACCGACCTATCCTCTGAGGAAAAAACTCCCCTCACCCACCTTCTCCAGTCCTGGTCCTTTCTTCCCTAATCTCCCCACCCCCCAAAAACAGGACAAGGAAGAGAAAAATAAGATGCTCTTTTCTCTCCACTGCCATGTCTAGATCCTCTGCTACTGTTATTTGACCTCTTTTCACTTAAAGGCCATCCTGCCTTGATCCTTGTATCTACCATTTACCTGGAAATATCTTCCTCAGTGACTTTACCACCTGATTTATGATCGTCTCCCCACCACACTCTAACAACATTTTTAACAACTTCAGCATCCATACTTATAACCCTTCTAATTGGTTTCTTCTTTCCTTAATATTCTAAACTCCCACACTTTACATATCACCATCACCCCAACATCTCCACCTCCAAGATCTCAAGCTGAAATTTCTCTCTGATATCAACTTTCTATTCAAATGATTCTCCCTTGGACTCACTTCTCCTAATCCTTCTCTTCACCCTCATTGAGAATTCCAGTCCTTCAATCTCTCTTTTTTCTCAGTCTGTCATTTTTTTCTGGTCACATTTCCTTCCATTTACTCAAGGTCAGCCACTTCAGTACACTCTTCTCCAGTTTGTGTTTACCTTACGCCTTGCCTTTCTTCTCTTCCTGTTCCATCCCAAACCTACTCCTGAGATGCTAAAAAAAAAAACTGTTGGAAGAATAAAAAACACCATGCTAATGCTTTATACTATCTCTCCTCAACTCATCCCCTTTCCTACAAGATAATCATTTTATTCATTTCCTATTGATTTCTAAAAGGTGGGATTTTATAATGGATAATGTGCTTGGGCATGGAGTACATAAGAATCTTAATTATAATAATTAATCTTAAATCTTATTTCTTGAACTTATTGAACTATATGACCATGGCCAAGTCACTTCTCTGATTCTCAAGCAACTCACAAGAAAATAAGTTATAGACAGGTTGTGATCTACATTACAGAGCGATTTACCACACTAATGTAACCCAGGTTCCAAACATAAGCATTTGCATAAGACTCTCTTCATTGGTAGAGAGAATGATAACCCTGCTCTACACTTGCATGAGGGACAGAGTTGGTGAGAGCTTGAGAGAAGAGAATTCTTTTTGTTTCCAGCTTTTAGAGAGGACACATATTATTCCAGGTCTCTTCAGAGAGGTCTCGGGAGGAAGAAAAAGATTTTAGGACGAAGCCAACATGTAGAGGAGCCAGTACCTTGAGCATGTCCTTATATTCAGCTTATATCATTAGTGAATATTTTCAATTTGTGAAACTGATGCCTTTTCCATGTGTTAGTATCTCCATGCCTCACTATTGTTTCTCCTATAGTGCTTTTTTGTTATCAGGATAGAATACTGGAAAAGTCCAACCATTTAAAAATGTTAATATATCTCTCACTTCTTTCTACTCTGCAATAATCCTAAGTCTGCATCACTTATCACCTGAACAATCATAACAGGCTTCTATCTCATATCCCTCCCTCTAATCTTTACTATATACAGCTTATCCTGCTTTCAGATGACAAATTACACTTCCTAAGGAATCTCACCATGTCACTCCCCGGTGAAATGTATCCAAGAAGCTCCCTCCTGGATAAAATCTATACCCAGCCTGACATTTAAGGCCCTCAATAAACATTTCCAGCCTTTATAGTATTTGTTGACATCACTCCCTTTCATGTCACACTGAACTTCCTACATTGTCTCCATTCTCTCCCACCTCAATGATTTCATTCAGACTGTCCCCCGTGCCTCCAGTGGATTTCCTCCCACCTCTTAAAACCCTGATCTGCCTTCAAGATTCAGTTTATGTTCCTTTTCTTCCATGAAGTCTTCCCTCAACTAAAGTGGAAAGTGTTTTTCCCCATACTTCTTGGAGCATTTTGGCTAAATCAATCTTTACCTACATGACATTCCTCCTTGTATCATACTTATTTTTGCACACAAATTATCTCCTCTATTAGCCTGAAAGCTTTACAAGGGTATGGACCAAGTTGTCTTTGATTGTTGTGTCCTTAGTGCTTAGCATGTTGAATTACACATTGGTAGTACTTAATGTATGTTTGTTAAAATGGAAATATTAGTTTTAGAAGGATTACCTTTATCCATGCATAGCAGTGGTAATGTGTACTGTCCAAGGAATTCATTTGAACCTATTGTAGCCTGATTTTCAGCAACAAAGCGTACTAGTGCCATTTCTGGGGCATGGATGGTAAATGTGAAAGTTTCATTCCATCGAGGAGTAAAAGCTGAAATATAAAATAACATAGATAGAGAGATAATCTTTGGATAAAATAAAAGGTTAATTTACATTCATAGCTTTTCCTCCATACCCTTACAAGACTAATAATGTCAAGAAATTTTGTTACATCTCATTTATCATCCTATTTAATCATCTTTTACAACTTAGAGTGGTTGGCATGTTATTTTTATATAAGAGTTTATATAAAGTTCATATAACAGTTAATATATTGTTATTTTTTAAATATTCTTAATACTCTCTCCATACTTAGTATTTTCATATAACAGAAAAAGATAATTATATGTGAAATGAAAAAATTTCTATTGCGTACAGCTTACTTTAAAAAAATAAGAATATGAGAAATTCATCATGTTTCCATCAAAGCTATCCTGCTCGTCTGTGTTTCTTTATGAACTTCCTCCTGTTCTCCTCTGTACGTTATTTTTAAAATGTTTCAGTGATCAGCGTTTCTTTCCTTTCTTTTCTTCTTTTTTGGGGGCAATACTATTGTTGTTCCCATCATGCCTCCAAAATGCCCCAAAATGTAATTATTATTACAAATAAACAATCAAACTAAGCAAATGCACACATTTGCTATGTCCAAAAATGTACGTTTCATTCCGTACATTGAGGCCATTATCATTCTGTTCCACAAGAAGTGGGTAACATATTTCATTCATCACTGATCCTCTTGAGTCATAATCAGTAATTGAATTAATCAGAGGACTTAGTCTCTCCTATTTGTTTTTCTTAACAATATTCGTTACTATTTAAATAGTTCTACCTGGTTCTTTGGTTTATGAGCCCAGGGGCGGAATATCTGGATCAAAGAGTGTTTGCAGTTTGGTGATTTGGGGGAATAGTTCCAAATTGTTTTCCAGAATGACTAGACCAAAGCACACCAGTTGGCCTGTTTTCGTGGATCCCCTCCAACAATTTTCATTTTCCTTTATTATCTTTTTTTATCTTTACCTCTCTGATAGCTGTCAAAATTCTTTAAAATTTCATTTCAGTCAATCAATAAACATTAAGTGTCTATTACGTGATAAGGACTGTGCTAAGTGCTAGGGATACAAATATGAAAAAAATAGACAGTCCTTGACTACAAGGAGCTTACAATTTAATGAGGGAAGATAACATACAAAAGGAAACTAAAAAGGAAGAAAGAGAGCAGGAAAGAAGGTTCCCTGCTTGAGAGTATAATGAAGTCTAGCACAAAGGTGTGTGGCTAGTGGGAAATGAAGGAAGGGCTAGCCTGGAAGTCCTCTTTAAATGGAGGATTTGGGAGAACTTTGCTCTTCTCCCCAGCCCTCAAATCAGAGGGGTGGAGGATATTGATAAGGTCTGAGTACCAGGGACGATGCAATCCCCCAGAATAATTTCTCTATTATTAGTAAGCGGGAGCATTTTTTCATATGAATGTTATGAACTTGGATTTCTTTAGAGAATTGCCCATTCATATCATTTAACTCTTTATTTTGAAATATCTGTCATTTTTAAAAATAAATTTTAATGTCTTTTATTTTTCCATAATCATAGTTTTCCTTAATATCCTTCCTCCTCCCTTTCCAGATAGCCATTCCATATAGCAAGCAATAATTTTCAAAGTCAAAAAAATAAGAAAAGTCAGCATAACTGATAAATTGAAAAAATTCTAAAACAAATGCAATGTACAACATCTGTTGACCTTCAACCTCCTCGATTATATCTCTTCATTCAAGTCATGCGTGATTTTAATAATTTTGTTAGTCACTAGATTTTTCATAGGCAGTTTTTTCCCCATTTACATTGCATGGTCATTGTGTATATAGTTTTCTTGTCTTCACTTACTTCACTAGTAATCAGTTCATGTGGATCTTTCCATGCTTCTCTGTATTCATCACATACATAATTTTTTACAGCACAGTAACATTTCATTACATTTACGTACCACAAATTGTTGAGCCATTTTCGATGCAATAGATATCTACTTTGCTTCCTGCTCTTTGCTGTCACAAAAAATGATTCTAGAAATATTTTGATGGAGATAACCAAACAAACTCAATGTTGTATCATTGCCAACATTTTGTACAGCTGCTAGAGTTAAATCTCATTTTCCTGTAAGTCATGTAATTTCAGGGAAGTCATTTATTACTGTGCCACTAACAGTTTTGCAGGATGCAGGTGGATACAACCAGAGTCCTAAAACTCTGGAAAGTCACTAAATCTAAAAATAGTAATCTAAAAATAGTAACTGTACTTTTGTATAGAAGCCATTATTAATCTCTTTTTAGCGACCTTGTGCCTACTGAGGGGGTCCTGGACCTATTGTATGCTTTGTTAATAAATTGCATAGCTCAGATTTTGTTTCTTGAGTTTTTATAAATTCACTCACAACAGGTATTTATGGGAACTTTCTCCTTATAATGGCTTCCTTGGGGTATTAGCCCAGGAATGTAGTCTCTGGTTCAAAGAGAATGAATATTTTAGTCACTTTATTTGAATAATTCCAAAATTATTTCCAATATGGTTGTACCATTTCACAGCTTCATCAACAAAGTATTCGTGTGCTAATTATCCCATCACCCCTCCAACATTGATTATTGTCACTTTTGTCATCTTTACGAATTTTCAGGGAATGAAGTGAAATCTCAGAGTTATTTTACTTACATTTGTTATTAATGGTGATCTGCAGTATTCTTTCATGCAATTGTGAGTACTTTGCAATACTTCTATTAAGAACTGTTTATATCCTTTGACCACACATTTATTGGGAATGGCTATTAGTCATATACGTGTGTTTGTGTGCATATATTTTTGTTAATTATTTATATATCTCGGACACCAAAACTTTATCAGAGAAATGTGATACAATTATTTTTCCTATTCAACTATTTTCCTTCTAATCCAAAAAAAACTGTATTTGTATGGAAGCTTTTCAGTTTCAAGTAATCAAAGTTATCTACTTTATCTTTTGCAATTGCATATTTTTTATAATTTGATTTTTAATATTAAGGTTTCATATCCATTTAGAACCTATTGTGGAATATGATATGAGTGTTGGTCTAAAGCTAACTTCTGCCTGACAACTTTGCAGTTTTCCAAGCAGTTTTGTCAAATAAGTTTTTCCTAGGTAATTTACATTTTCTACTTTATCAAACACTGTTATTGAGTTCCATTGCTTCTGACTTTCCTTTGTCTAGTCTCCTCCATCGATCTATATCTCTATTTTTAAACCAATACCAGATGATTTTGATGAGAGATGCTTTATAACATAGTTGGAGGTCTCAAAGTGTTTTCCCCCTTTATTCCTATTTCTCTTGATCATTCTTCCTTGATGTTTTAGAATTTTTGTTTTTCCAAATGAATTTTGTTATTTTATTAAGTTCTATAAAGTTTCCCCTTTGGTAATTGAAAGCATAAAAAATACGAATTAACTTTGCTAAGATTGTCACTTTTATTATACTGGCATGGTCCAGCCATGAGCACCGAATAGTTCCTCCAATAGTTCCTTATTTCTTTAAGGAGTACTTTGTAACTGAATCCATACAAGTCTTTTTTCTGCATCAACAGATTGATCCCCAGATATTTTATATATTTTGTGGTTATCTGGGATGAGATTTTCCATTCTATTTTTGCTTCTTAGATTTTGTTATTATTATATAGAAATTATATTGATTTTGAAGATTTATTTAGCAGCCTTCAATTCTGCTGAAGCTATTACTTTTCCTACTAGTACCTCTGCTGATTCCCTAGGATTTTCCCAGCATGCTATCCTATCATCAACAAATATAGTTTTATCTTCTCTTTGTCTATCTTTATGCCCTCAATTTCCTTCTCTTGTCTTATTGCTGTTGCTAAAATTTATAGAACTATATCAAATAATATTAAGGAGAATAAGCATCCTTTCTTTACTCCCCTATTCATTAGAAAAGGCTCCAGTATATCACTACTGGATATGATGTTTGCTTTTGATTGTAGATAAATTATTTTTGTGATATTTAAACTTCTCTATGCTTACTTTTTGTAGGGGTGTTAAGTGTTTTACAATGATTAACTCATTTTATCCTCACAACAACCCTGGGAATCTTCATTTTACAGAAGAGGAAACTGAGGTAAATGGGTTAAGTGAATTGTCCAAGATAACACAGAGGCAGGATTTGAACTTGTGATCTTCCTGAGGGACTTCTGGGAGTGGAACTAAGGTGGTAAAGTAGAGGAAGAACTACAGCCAAGCTTTCTCAACATTCCCCTCTAAACAGTTTTAAAATATTACCTTCAGATTGAATACTGGAACAAGAGAACCAAAAAAAAGGTCAAAATGTAACATTCTTCCACCCCAAAACAACTTAGGAGGTCTGAACGATAGGTCTGTGACACTAGGGTAAGGGTTATCCCAGAGCCCATGAGGATGTAACAACAGTGGAAAGACTTCATGGCGGTGACAGAATTAGCAGCAGCTTTGGGAGCTCTCAAGCCAGAGATGATAAGGTGTAGCAGCAAGCACCCTAGCATACCCAGGATGGCCTGCTAGTACAGGTTCTTTAATCTGCTTTACTGGGAAAGATAGCTTTTTAGGGGTCAACAATCTTCTTTAATTACATTCATTAGTTCAGGGGAAAAGTCAGTACCCTGAACATCAGAGAAAATATAAGTAGAGAAAATACAAGCAGAGAAATTAGACCAACAGACTCTGACTGCCTGAATCAAAACAATATTGCTATACACTTTACATACACCACTGGATTGAGACAGCCTTTGTATCTGAGCAGTTGAGGGATCTGAACATCGGCTACTCAGAGTCTTGATCAGGGAGTCAAAAAAGATCCTTCTGCTAAGCAAACCCCCAAAGCAGCATACCAACTCAGAGTATACGCACACTTCTCAGAGCCAGAAGGCATCACAAACCTCGTGACTCAGTGCCTAATTAGAAATCAGCAAAAGTTGTGAAATCCTTCCTACAAGCAAGCCTCCCCTAAGCAAGCTTCCCTTAATGGGCTCCATGTGAGGCCTATTAGTGGGCAGGGAAGATCTTATACCCCATTAACCTTACATAAGGGAGTCAGGCAACTGGTCAGAAAAGGATTACAGGGGAACCATGTGCTAGCACTGGGTGTAAGGCAGGATGCTGTTTAGCAACTCAATTACCTATGCTCACTCCCAGATCACAGTTCAACAGTGGAGAGGAGCATTTTTGATCATGAGGGAGCAAGGGCCCTAAGGAACAATATCACCTGCAGCCCAAGGGAGCAGAGGCCCTGAGGAGCATTATCAATCACAATCCCAAGGGAGCAAGGATCTGAGGAATAATATCACTTGCCATCCTAAGGGAACGGCGACCGTTCTTCAGTAAGGAACAAAGCACAGACCTGGAGAGCAATGATGACACCTCTCCACAGATCACACCACCTAAGAAGGTGTATTGGTAATTAAAGTGGGGCTTTTTTTATTATTTTCCTTTTTAGAATGCTAAAGTAATCAAGTGCCTTTGATCAAGTCTTGCTAGGTGCTAAGCCCCAAGCTCACACCCTTTTGCTGATTAAGTGTGAAGCCTTTGGGCCCTAAGAATGATATATAAACTCAGAAGTTAGCATTTTGCTTGAGGCTCTCACTCACTGAAAGAGTGTCATGTGATTTGACCAGAGGAGACTATGGGTAGCCACTGGAGCCCCCAGCTTTGAAAAAAAAAGCCAGATGTTGGTGCTTCTCTCTCTGATAACTATGTATTGCTATGAATGGACTGGTTTGTGTTATTTTATCTGTTGATATTTTCTGTTTGTAATTTCTGTTTCTATTCTCTCTGAAGTTGCAGATGCTGGCTTTTCCCCCTGAACTAAGTGAATGATATATGTATGTTTGATTAAAGAGATTTAACAATCTTAAAGTTGCTTTCCTTAGAAAAGCAGATCAAAGAACTTGTGCTAGCAACTCTTGTTGTTGGTCTTGTTGGGTCTTACACCCTCCACAGCAGCTTCTAGCAACATTGTTTTTACAGAAGGATAGAGAACTTCCAGACTCCTAGAACTAGTTCTGAAAACAATAGTAAGAAAAAGTATGGATCTTGGGACATTACTCCCTCCAAACTCCTACCCTAGTAACAGAGCCCAACTTTAATATAAAGTTCCAAGTCAAGAAAGAGGCTGATAAAATGAGCAAACAACAAAAAAATCTGACCATATAAAGCTACTGTGGTGATAAGAAAGATCAAGATATAAACTTAAAAGACAATGACATCAAAAGAGCTACATACAAAGCCCCAAAGGGAAAAAAAGTGAATTGAACACAAGCCCAACAAGAATTCATAGAAAAACTTTAAAAATAATTTTTAAAAATCAAGTAAGCATGGTAGAGGAAAAATTGGGAAAAGAAATGAGACAGATGCAGGAAAATTATGAAAATACAATTGGTTGTTGTCCTTTGTTCTTGAAAAGGGCCAAAAGGACATCACTGTGTTGGAGTCAAGGTATAGTATGTCTGATTCTGGATGATCAGACCAATACAAGCTTGGAAGGCTCTACAACAGGTTGGGCACAAATGCCCTATATGAACTTTTGGAGTGGAGATGTCTCTAAATTTGTACTTCTCACATTTCTTTTGAGCTACTGCAGTTCTGCTTCAATCATAGAGCATAATACCTTCTCTGATGTAGGCATGACATGCTGGGTGGTCCTTTGCAGTGTCTCCTATGTCACATCAATTCCAAAGTTTCTTCAGGGAGACCTTAAGAGTGTCCTTGCATTGCTTCTTCTGACCACCATATGAGCACCTGCCTTCTGTGAGTTCTCTGTAAAATAGTCTTTTAGGCAAATGTGCATTCAGCAATCTGTAGCCAGCCCATAGGAGTTGTGCTCTCTGCAGTAGAGTTTGAATGCTTGGAAGTTTAGTTCAAGAAAGGATTTCAGTGTCTGTTACCTTGTCCTGCCAAGTGATCTTCATAATTTTCTTAGGATAGTTACAATGGAAGGAAATCAGTTTCCTGGCTTGATGCTGATACACTGTCCAGGTTTCACAGGCATATAACAATGAGGTCAGCACAATGGCTCTGTAGGCCTTCAGTTTGGTAGGCAGTCTAATACCACTTCTGTCCCACACTTTGCTTCAGAGCCTCACAAACACTGAGCTAGCTCTGGCAATCTGAGCATCAACCTCATTGTATATGTAGACATTCTTGGAAAATATACTGCCACGGTAAGTAAATTTATCTACAGTATCCAAAATATCTCTACTTGCTATAACTGATGGTTCTACATATGGATGGTGTGGTGCTAGCTAGTGGAGAAACTGTGCTTTCTTGGCCAAAATTAGCAAAGGTGGCAGAGAATAGATTTATACTTTGTTACATCTCATCCTCAGAGGATCTACTGAGCGCACAATTAACAGTTTGGTAAAAGAGGCACAAAAAATACTGAAGAAAATAAAACCTTAAAAAGCAAAATTGGCCAAATGGAAAAAGAGGTACAAAAGCTCACTAAAGAAAGTAATTGCTTTAAATTTAGAATTGAGTAAGTGGAAACTAATGACTCTATGAGACATGAAGAAACAATAAAACTAAGTCAAAAGAAAGAAAAAATGGAAGATAATATGAATTATCTCATTGGAAAATAGCTGAACTGGCAAATAGATTGGGGAGAGATAAAGGGTGATATAATAAATAAATTAGGAGATCATGAAAAGACCTGTCAGATCTATACATAAGAGAAGAGGTTATGACTGGACAAGAGATAAAGAGGATCCTCATAAGTAAAGTGGATAATTTTGATTACATGAAAATAAAATAAAAAGGTTTTTCACAAATAAAACTAGTATAGCCAGAGTTAGAAGCAGAGCAGGAAACTGGGGCAGGGGGGAGAGGAAACATATAACAAGTTTCTCTGATAAAGGCCTCATTTCTCAAACATATAGAGAACAGAGACAAATTTTTAAAAATAAGAGCTATTTTCCAATTAATAAATGGTCAAAAGATACGAACAATTTTCAAAAAGACAAATCAAAGCTATCAGTAATCACATTTTTAAAAATGCTCTAAATCACTATTAATTGAAGAAATGCAAATTAAAACAACTCTGAGGTACTACCTCATACCTATCAGATTGGTTAATATGATAGAAAGGGAAAAGGACAAATGCCATAGGGGATGTGGAAAAATAGGGACACAAATGCACTGTTGGAATTGTGAACTGGTCTAACCATTCTGGAGAACAATTTGGAACTATGCCTAAAAGGCTATAAAACTATAGCAAAACCCAGCAATACCATTCAGTGTGCATTCCAAAGAGATCAAATAAAAAAGAAAAGGACATATTTCTACAAAAATATTTATTGGTTGTTTAGTTATTCAGTTGTGTAAGACTCTCTATGATCTCAGGGACCACAGCACACCAGGCCTTCTATCCTTCACTATCTCATGTCCAAGCTCATATTCATTGCTTTCATGACACTATCTATCCATCTCATCCTCTGCCATCCCCCTTTCCTTTTGCCTTCAGTCTTTCCCAGCATCAGGGTTTTATCCAATGAGTCCTGCCTTCTCATCATGTGGCCAAAGTATTTAAGCTTCAGCTTCAGTATTTGTCCTTCCAATGAACAGTCTGAGTTAATTTCTTTCAGTATTGACTGATTTGCTCTCTTTGGTGTCTGAGGGACTCTCAAAAGTCTTCTTCAGCAGTACAGTTTGAAAGCTTCAATTCTGTTGTTTTCAGCTTTCCTCATAGTCAAACTCCCACAGCCAGATATTGCAACTGGAAAAATCATAGCTTTGACTACACAGACCTTTGCTGGCAAGGCAGTATTTCTGCTTTTTAGTATGCTGTCCAGATTTGTCATAGCTGTCCTTCCAAAGAGCAAGTGTCTTTTAATTTCATGGTTGCAGTCTTTATCTGCAGTGATCTTTGAAACCAAAAATATAAAATCTGACCCTACTTCCATTTCTTCTCCCTCTGTTGCCAGGAAGTGATGGGACCAGTTGCCACAAACTTAATTTCTTTATATTAAGTTTCAAGCCAGCTTTTACACTCTCCTCTTTTATCCTTATTACAAGACTTCTTAATTCTTTTTCACTTTCTGCTATCAGAGCGGTATCATCTGCATAGCTGAGATTGTTGATAGTTCTCCTAGCAACCTTAATTTCAATGCTTGGTTCATTTATCCTTGAATTTTGCATGATATATTCTGCTTATAAGTTAAATAAAGTGACAACACATAGCATTATTGCACTCCTTTCCATATTTTAAACCAAATCAATTGTTCCATGCTTGGTTCTAATTGTTGCTTCTTAACCCACATATAGTTTCCTCAGGAGACAAGTAAGATGATCTTGTATTCCTGTTTCTTCGAGGACTTGCTACATTTTGTTGTGATCTACACAAAGGCTTTAGTGTTGTCAATGAAGAAGTAGTAAATGTTTTTTTTCTGGAGATCCCTTGCTTTCTCCAGAATCCAGTGAATGTTGGCAATTTGGTCTCTAGTTCCTCTGCTTCTTTGAAAACCAGCCTGTACTTCTGGTAATTCTGAGTTTACATATTGCTAAAGCTTAGCTTCTAGGATCTTAAGCATAAATTTGTTGCCATGTGAAATGAGGACACTTGTTCAGTAATTTGAACATTCTTTTGCATTGCCCTTCTTTAGGATCAGGACATAAACTGGTCTTTTCCAATTCAGTGGTCAATGTTGAGTTTTTCAAATTTTCTGGCATATTGAGTACATTCTCTTAGCAGCAGCATCTTTTAGAACTTTAGTTCAGTTGTAATTCTATCACCTCTACTAGCCTTATTGTTAGCAATGCTTCCTAAGGCCTACTTGACTTCATTCTCCAGGATGTCTGGCTCTAGATCAGTAACCACAGTATCATGCTTACTGGTGATATTAAGATCTTTCTTACATAATTCTTCTCTATATTATTACCACTTCTTAATCTTTCTAATTCTGGTAAGTCTTTACTAGTCTTGGTTTTATCATGCTCATTTTTGCATGAAACTTTTCCTTGATAACTCTAATTTTCTTGAAGAGATCTCTTATTTCCCATTCTATTGTTTTCTTCTATTTCTTTGTATTGCTCATTTAAGAAAATCTTCTTATCTCTCCTTGCTATTCTTTGGAATTCTGCATTCAGTATATCTTTCCCTTTCTCCTTTACCTTTCATTTTCCTTCTTTCCTCAGCTATTTGTGAAACTTCATCAGATAGCAATTTTACTTTCTTGCTCTTCTTTTCCTTTGGCATGGTTGTTGTTGCTACCTCCTGTACTATATTGTGAACTTCTGTCCATAGTTTTTCAGACACTCTATCTGCTAGATCTAATCCTTTTAATCTATTCTTCACTTTCACTGCATATTCAAAAGGATGGTATTTAGATCATAACTACACAGAATGATGGTTTTCCAGAATTTCTTCAATTTAAGTCCAAATTTTGCAAATAAGAAGCCTGAGTGTATCTGAGCCACAGTCATCTCCAGGTCTTGTTTTAGCTGACTGTATAGAGTTTCTCCAGCTTTGACTGCAAGTATATAATCAATCCGATTTTTATATTGACCATCTGGTAAAGTCCACATGTAGAGTCACCTTTTGGGTTGTTGAAAAAGAGTGTTTACTATGACCAATGAGTTATCCTGATAAAACTCTTAGTCTCTGCCCTGATTCATTTTGTACTCCAAGGCCAAACTTACCTATCATTTCAATTATCTTTTTATTTCCTACTTTAGTATTCAAATCCACTGTGATGAATGTGACATCTTTTTTTGGTGTTATTTTGGTGATATTGTTGTTGTTTAATTGATTGGTCATAACCAGCTCTTCATGAGCTGTAACAACAATGTTACCAGCAGCTGCTATGGAGGTGTAAGACCAATAATACCAGCTCATAGGAGGGCTGCTAGCACAAATTCTTTGATCCGCTTTTCTAAGGAAAGCAACTTTAAGGGGTTTACAATCTCACTTTAATTAAACATACATATATCATTCACTTAGTTCAGGGGAAAAAGTCAGCACCCTGAATTTCATAAAAAACACAAACAGAAATTACAAGCAGAAATTACATAAACAGAGAAAATAACACAAATCAGCAGACTGGGCTTCTGTCTGTCCATAGCAATACATACATAGTTACCAGAGAAAGAAGCACCAACATCTGGGTTTTCAAAGCTGGGCAGGGAGGACTCTTTAATGATTACCCAGAGTCTGGTTTGGCCAAACCACATGAACACTCTTCCAATGAGTGAGGCCTCAAAGCAAAATGCTAACCTCAGAGTATATATACACTTCTTCGGGGTCAGAGGGCATCACAAACATGTGATTCAAACTCATGTGACTTAGGCTTTCTTATGACTTAAGCAGGTCATCAAAGACTCTTGACTGAAACAAAGGCAAGACTCAAAGGCACTTGATTGCCTGAGTGCTGAGAAGCAGTCCAAAAAAAAAAAAAACACAATGAAAAGTCCCACTTTGCTTGCCCTTACATGACCCCATTTGGAAACTCCAAATTTCTTGGCAAAGATACTGGAATGGTTTGCCATTTCCTTCTCCAAGTCCATTTTTAGATAAGGAAACTGAAGTAAATAGGTTCAAATGACTTCCCCAGAATGACACAGCTAGTAAGTGTCTGAGACTGGATTTGAATTCAGGTCTTCCTGATTCCAGGGCCAATATGCTACCTAGCTGCCCTAGAAGATGTTGTAGGTCTTCATAGAACTGATAACTCTTGGTGGTTGGAGTGGTTGGACTTTCATTACTGTGATACTGCATGGTTTGCCTTGGAGTCGAACAGATACCATTCTGTCATTTTTTCCAATTATTTGTTGTTTAGTAAGTATATAGGGTTAGTATGACATTTGAGGAATTGGTTACATCATTTTGCATATACAGACCTTTTATATAATATGTAAATTTACAACTGTTGACATATATATATGCACGTACATACAAGAACGGACACCAAGTCTCTTCCTCCATTAGTCAATGGAAATGGGCAGAATCCAGATTGCAACCACTTCCAATAACATGGTTTTTAGGAAAGCCACTTAGCTTCTAGGCCACATATGTCAAAATATTCACTGGATTGGAAACAATAAGCAGCTGTCAATTAGGGCTATATTGAGAATGATGAGTTTAAAGATATTCACATTATGCTGGACCAAGTTAAGATGACTTTCTCTCTCCTATTGATGTGCCCCAAGCATACCAATGACCAGTTTTGAGTTTGCAGTCACACTATAGTCTTTGACAGAAACAATCTTTGGCATTTTGCGGAAAAGGCTGCCATGTTGGAGAACCATCATCTCTCCCTTTAGTTTGTCTTCTATTACATCAACTATGGCAGGTTCATCAGCCAAATCCTTTGTTAAAATACTGATGGCACATGCCATGCCAACTGCACCAACCTCAACAACAGTGATCTTGTCCTGGGGAACTTGGTCTTCCTTTAAGACATTCAAATTTGGCTGATCCTAGACAGTAGATGCCATTTTGAAGGATATCCAAACTTGAACTTGCTGGTCAGGTTGCAGAAGTTCTGAGTTAGATGAGATGGCTGCTCCCAGATTTGCCCATTCTTCATTTTTGAGATTATACTCAGGACTGTCTTCCACACCTTTTTATTGACTATGAAGGCTACACCATTTTTTCTAAGGAATTCCTGCCCTCAGTAGCAGATCTAAATATACCCTAAATTAAATTCACCCATCCTCATCCATTTAAGTTCATTGACACCCGAGATGTTGATATTTAATCTTTCCATCTTCTAGCTTTCCTTGGTTCATAGATCTTACATTCCAGGTTCCTATGCAATATTGATATTTATAGCATTGGACTTTACACAGTTGAACTTGCTTTTGGCTTTGGCCCAGCCACTTCACTCTTTCTAGAGCTACTTGTAGTTGTCTTCTGCTCTTCCCCAGTAAAGTTCTGAACACCTTCTGGCCTGAGGACCTCATCTTCTGACGTCATATCTTTCATCGTATTAATACTGTCTATGAGATTTTCTTCACAAAAATATTGGAGTGGTTTCACATTTCCTTCTCCAGTAAATTACCTTTTGTCAGAAATCTTCACTATGACCTGTCCATCTTGAGTAATAGTGCATGACATAGGTCATAGTTTCATCAAGCTACACAAGCCCCTCTGCCATGACCAAGCAGTGATCCAGGAGGGGTAAAAACATTTATAGCAGCTCTTTTTGAGATGACAATGAATTGGAAGCTGAGGGGATGTACATCAATTGTGGAATGGCTGAACAAGTTGTGGTATATGAATATAATGGAATACTATTGTTCTATAAGAATTGATGAGCAGACTTCAAAAAAAACCTGGAAAGACTTATATGAACTGATGCTGAGTGAAATGAGCAGAACCAGGAGGACAATGTACATAGTAAAAGCACATTGTGCAATGACTGACTTTGGTAGACTTAGCTCTTCTCAGCAATGCAAGGCTCTAAGACAACTCCAAAACACTCATGATGGAAAATGCTATCCACATCCAGAGAAAGAACTTTGGGGTCTGAATACAGATGGAAGCATACTATTCGCTCTCCTTTTCTTTTGTTGTTTTGTTTCTTCTTTCTCATGATTCCTCCTATTAGTTCTAATTCTTCTTTACATCATGACTAATGTGAAAATATGTATAAGTAGAGCCTACATCAGATTGCATGCCGTCTTGGGGAGGATAGAGAAGGAGGGGGAGAAAATTTAAAACTCAAAATCTTATGGAAATGAATGTTGAAAACTAAAAATAAATTAATTATTAAAAACATGGATAATATGGAAATATGTTTTGCATGACTTCACATTTATAATTAATATTATATTGCTTGCCTTCTCACTGGGTGGAGGAGGGACAGGAGGAAGGGAGAGAATTTAGAACTCAAATTTTTTAAAAAATGAATGTTAAAAAATGTTAAATGTAATTCAGAAATATTTAATTAAATAAATTAAATTAAATTTTAAAAAAAGATCTTCCCAACTCCAAGCCTTGTACCCTATCTACTGTACCACCTAGCTGCCTACAAATGCTCAGCCTTTTTTCACTATTCCTCCACTCTCCTGCAGAAATCATTTTTGCAGCACCCAACACTGCTAGAGAACTGGCTATTAAGACCTCAGCAAATATATGCAGTTTGAAGCTGGGATTTCCATAATGCTACAAAGAGGGAAGGCTGACTGGGCTGTAAGGTTGTGTTTTTTTGGTAAGCCATAAGAATTGGAGGAGATACTGAGTGAGCACAAGTTAGGCATTAGTTCATGGAGGTTTTTACCTTCCTTTGGGTCCCTGCTGCCCAAGACCATGGAGACAGCTGAAGTTGCTTTATCTTCAATACATTATTTCTACTTTAGAGATGTTTGAGAGGTGAGGGTCAGAGAAAATGTCTTGTCCTCCATCTTGTCGGTCACATGATCTGAAAGTCACCTCTCATTTTGTATGTTTGAATTATCTCCTTTGAATCATTTTAATGGTTTTCCATTGGAAACACTAAGGAATGAAGATGTTTAAATGACTTACCCAAGGTCATATAACTAGTTAGTGGTGGACTCATCCTTTTCTCCAAACCCTTGGCCCAGTGATTATTCTGGTCACCTTAAGTTTATATTCAAAGGTGATGATTGATATAGCTCTCCAATTGGGAAACTATACAGTATTTTTAATGATCTTGTAAGTTCCTCAAAACAAAAATCTGTCTTATTAACATCAAAGGTCTTCTGGTGAGGCATGAATGGCTATGAATCATGTAATGACACAATTTCAAAAAAAATCAATATTTCAGATTACTGAGCAATCAAGAGATGCATGGGGGAATGACATATTACCGTTACTTATGATCATTATGATATCATAGCTAGCGTTTTATATAGCACCTACTATGTGCTAGATACTGTACTATGCACTTTACAACAACCCTGAGAGGCAGGTATTACTATCCCCATTTTAAAGTTAAGGAAACTGAGGCAAAAAGTGACTTTCCCAAGGTCACACAGCTAGTAAGTGCCTGAAGCTGAATTTGAACTTCTCTTCCTGACTCTAGGTCCAGAACTCTTCTACTACATCATGTAGCTGCTACCTATATGCATAGATAGTTTGTGCCAATGAGGAATCATTTATAAGAAGCAACACAAAAGGCAATATCAAGGATTTTCATGACTGGAAAAGTAGTATAACTAACATGCCTTTTTACTCCCCATGCAATGGGAGGACATCCTAGAATGTTATGTAGACCCCTCTGTGGAGGATTTTATAGATGTATGTAAATAGGAGCCACACAGGATAAGAAGGCATGGATCTGTTGGGACCTGGACCACTGGGAGGAATAGCCATGTTAACAAAATCAGAGATCTAATTACAATATCAGAGAGTTCCAGTTACAATACCCAAGTATTACTCTCTAGTGAACAGAAAATCATTCCATGCAAGGGGCCACCTTTGCTACTTTTTAAAACCAACTTTATCTGCTCTATGACATAGACATCCAAAATTACAAATATATTTTACTTAACTCTTAATGATATACATACCCTGAGCCTTTATTCTGCTGCTTAAAGATTCAAAATGAAAAATAATCAAATGTAGACTATATAACAGCAAAGCAGGGTAGCACAACTAGAATTCATTTTGCTAGAATTTCTCCCCTACTTTGTGAGGCCTTCATTAAGACACATCATTGTGTCCTTTTTTGCTGAGATCCTTCTGTAGTTCTGAAGCTGCCTTTCCCCGTGTGTCTAATTTGTACTTGAATCCTAATGCAGACACACTGCAGATAGTTATTGCGGTCCTATGGATGCTGCTAGGATACTAATGAGAATTCTAAATCCTCCAACCTTCCAAAGTTCATGAGGTTCTCTACTGGTCAAGGACAGGGAAAAGAAGGAACTTACTCTCAGGGGGGTGGTTGGAACTGTACTCTCTCCTATGCTGGCAGATGACTGAATGCCCAGATTTTGAGCCAATATGAATAAGTTCCTTATATCCTTGGAAACTGGACCTTTATACAAGTAACTGGTTGCAAAATGTTTCCCAGTTACCTGCTTCCCTTCTAATTTTAGCTACATTTGTTTTGTTTATAAGCAAGCTTTTACAAACAATGGGTCTCATCTCTAGTATCTTACAATCAACCAAAAATACAGACAATGTAACATCCATCCACATACATAGATGTATGAATATACAGGTATACATTCACAAATATACACACATGTATGGATTATATGTCTACACATGTATGATACACCTGTATTATCATATGTTACATACATATAATACATAAACATATATAAATACAAGTATATTTATGTATATCTGGATATACATGCATATATGTATGTGCATATAATATCCTCAATATTTTTGGTCAATTGTGAAATAGTAGGGATGATATCCATCGTTTGTAAATACTTGCTTGTAGTCAAAACACATGCAGCTAAAATTAGAAGGGAAGCAGATAACTGGAAAACATATTTGCAACAAGTTACTCTGATAAAGGTCCAATTTTCAAAGTATATAAGGAATGGATTCAGATTAGCTCGGAATTCAAACATTTAATCATCTGCCAGTATAGGAGAGAATGCAGTTCCAATCAAATCCCAGGGAGTAAATTGCTTCCTCTATATAGACAGACATAGAAAAATGAAGACTCAATGCAACTGCCTTATAGGCTGTTTTACAAGAAGATGCCTCCCATAAACGAATCAATAGCATTCAAGATTCCTTCCAAGTTGTGTCTCTCTGATAGTAAAAACCAGAAGAGACATAAAACATGGAAACACATGATCAACAAAAATATTCACCACAGTGATGGAGGAGATCCAGCACAGAGTCCAGGGCAAGGAGAAATACTCTGTAAGCAAGGGGGTATTCCAGATTGTTCTGTTTGTGGATGACATTGTATTGATTGCATTAAGGCTTATGATACTAAAGAGTCTCCAGGAAGACATCTATGATTATAAAGAGTTTGGCCTGTCTATCCAAAGAAGAAAGACCAAATAGATGGAAAATGTTTATTTTCCAGATTTCAGCATGCATTTGAATGGACACCTATAGTCCTTGTCCAGTAGTATGTCTATTTTAGAACAGACAAAAGAAATTGACAGTGGGCTGAATTCAGAATTGAAAAAGGAGGAAAATTTATTGGCTTGCTTTCAGGAAACTGCATAGCATTTTTACTGGCACCAAGATTCCCACAACAGCCTAGGCCCATATTTTCAATACCAGCATTTGACCAATGTTGCCACCAATACTACTACCTCCAAAGAACAAATAATATTCATCCCATGGAGAGCAATGGAAAGATCCGTAACAGGTGTGAGCAGTCTATTATATATAACCAATGAATACCTCTAAAGCAGGACAGTAATGTACAATGTCATCCAAGAATTTTATAACAGAGAAAAAATGGTGACATTAAGACATGACAGCTAAACAACTAGAGTACTTCTCTGGCATCTTCCTGTTATTTGGAGAAAGCAAGGAAGGCCTCCAGAATGTTGTACAGACTCCTTGTGGCGGGAAACCTTTGGGAGGAACTGAATGAGAATAGGAAATTATGGGCTGGCATAGATGGGTTGTCATCTGTATCACTAAAGGAAATTCCTGAATTGATGAGATCAAACAACCATTTGGGTATTTGAGAGACTATATAAAGCTCATGAAGAGAGAGAGATGTCCCATAAGCTCTTCTAGTTAAATCTCACCTATATTATTGTGTCCATTTTGGGGCATCATGTTTTAGAAGAGATATTTCTAGGTTTTGGAGTTTGCCAAGGGGAGGACAATCAGTGAGGAAATTTGAAACCATGCTATATTTTTAAAAATTATTAAAGAATCTGGGAGTGTTTAATCTGAAGAAAACAAGACTTGGAGGGAGACTGGTAGTTATTTTGAAATGTTTAAATAATTGTCATGTGAAAGGGGTATTTGATTCTCTATATTTGGACCTTGAATTAAGATCAATGGGTAGATTACACAAGGGGGAAGAACTCAGCTCAACATGGCTTCCTAACAATCATAAGTATCTAAAAGGGTAATGACCTTTATCAAGAAGTATTATTCTCTTGTCAGCTGGAAACTTTAAGTGAAGGTTGGATGAAAATTTTTCATGGATATTATAGAGGTTTCATGATTTGGATTATTGGTCAAGATATTTCTTGGATCTCTTCCAATTCAAATGTCACCAGCTCCTCTCTCTCCAGCGACCACCAAAAGTACTGGGAGCAATACTTCCCAAGCTTATTCTACCTTTCCTAAGGCCAAGCACTAAGGTAGATTCTAAGGGAAAGAGGAAGTGGGGACCAGCCCCAGACCACTCTCTTGCCCTTTCAAGACATACTGTTTCCATGTTTGGCCATAGGATATATATTGAGATACTTCCATTGGGGTCTGGAGAATCATCCCCCAAAGGATCAGTGGAAGGTGGATCATTTTATGAGCCATTTTGGAGCATATGAATTCATTCCAGAAAAGGCTTCGGATTCAGGATCATACAAAGATTCCTCATCATTCCTTCCCTACATAATGGAATGATCCTAAACTCCTGCATGGCCTCCAAATTGTCTTGGATTCTCCAGCCTATACATGTCTGAATTTAGACATTCAAGAGTTATTTAGAATAGAAACTGGCCTCCCAAACCCACTGAATCTAACTTGAAATATACAGATCCTTAACCTAGAAAAACTGAGGAAATTTAAAGACATTATGTTCTGCCATGGCATTCAATATTCTTTGTCTTATGGTTACCTATTTGGGGCTTGAGAATTGAGTTTTCTGTACCTGGTAAATAAGTACTGTCAATTTAGTGATATGTTAAGCAACAGAAAATATAGACATGATTAATAAAAATCTCTGTAAGTCAAACAGGATGATTGTATGAGCATTCTTAAAAATTTACCCAGAACTTAAAATCTGCTCATCAATAATTGCTTTATGACATTTTGATAATCTTGAATCTAACACAAAAAAAATACAAATCATGACAATTCATAAATATTGTTTTAAATAAAATATTTCATTTTTAAAATTGAGGAAAAATGACTTTAGAACTTACCATTTTTTCTAACTACATGAGTCTGTTGTTTTGTTTGGTCATCTGGAATGCCATATATTTCTATCAGCACTAGTGGATCATTTCTATAAGTAGGAGGCAACTGGAAACCACTTATGAGCTGCACAAATGGAATTTAAGTATAAGAATAATTTTGGAGTATAAAATTTTCATCAGAATTCATTTTCAACATAAAAATATATTCAGAAGACAAGGAGCTAAGGTTTAGATAGCACTTTAAAGTTTTCATTGTGCTTTACATACAGTATCTCCTTGGAGCCTCACAATAACCCTGTAAGGTGAATGCCAGTATTTTTACCATTTTATAGATAAGGTATCTTTGATTCAGAAAGAATAAATCACTTTCACAGGAACACACAACTGGGAGGTATCTGAGGCAGTATTCAAACCCATGTCTTCTGGTTCCAAGATCAGACATAATTCAGCACTACCTCTCATTAAAGAAAATTTGGTCCAATCTAAAGCTATTTTTAAATGATTTATCTATCAAAATAATACAAAACAGAGTTCCCATTTTTCCCCTTTAGTCAATTATATATACATCTTCATGGAGTTAGTCTAATGATTTAGCCATAATAGAATTCCATGGGATCAGATAATATATGTTTTAATTGTACCTTTAGTGGAGCTTTGGAACTTTTAACAGATATTTTTGTTAAAATAGGCTAACTTATTTTGAGAACCTCTACTAACTGCAAAACTACCTCTATTCACATGTGTATGAATACATGTATAAATGTAAGTGCATGTATATATGTGGGGGTACTTATGTATTATAGACCTCAAAGACAGTAAAATCAGATAAATGCCTTCTTTCAAATTCTAAAAAAAAAAATCCACTGTTTCTTATGTTATAATTTCCAGATAGCAGAACTTAAATGAGAATTATTTATTAATGGTTCTTTGCTTATCATCTGTCACTAATTTCTGTACAACTGATAGAAAACAGACCAGAACTGGAATATAACTGTGTCCCATAAAATATATCTCTCTTACATACATGTAAACAAAACTCCAGAGGAGAAATATATATATGTAATATATATATGTATATGTATGTATGTACATGTGTATGTGTGTGTATGAATTGTGTTTCATTTCTGATTTTTGTTATTTAGGGCAATGTTTTAACTAAGGCAGGAGTTCTTAATCTGGGGTCTGCAAGCTTTTTTAGAAAAATATTTTGGCAACTGTATTTCAATATTATTGGTTTCCTTTGTATTTCTATGTATATTCTCTGTTGCATTTAAAAACATTATTCCTAGAAAAGGGTTCATAGACTTCACCAGACTGCTAAGGTGATCAATGATTTTTTTAAAAAGGCTTTTTCATGTGATCACAAAAATTTAACTCATATTTAATTCATTTAGAACTGAAAGGACCTTCAAGAGACCATCTGTTCCAGGCTTTAGGCTGCTAACACAGAATGGTGTAACAGAAGTCCAAAAGGCGTTTGATTTGGAGTCAAGAGAGAGATCTAAATTCGAAGCCCAAATCTAATATTTAATGTGTTACCCTAGACAAGTCATTAAACTTCAACTTCCTCATCTTTAAAAATGAAGATAATTATGTGTGTAGTATCCAGCTCACAGAGTTTTACCATAGAGAAAGTCCTAAAGTGATATATCAATTATGAGTGGTTATCTCCTGGCAAGTCCAGCTATACTATAATGTTATTTATTATAACTCGATATTGGTGACTTATCACCCTATTGGACTAATGGTTTAAATATACAACATCATATTAAAAAAGGTAGGCTACCCTCCATAGGTAAGGGGTTGATGCTACTGTTCCAAGGTAATATAATAAGTTTCCTATATGCTGAAGTTTTTGACTCCCTCTTTCTCCTTGGCCTAGATTTCTCTAGGTTCATTTTAGATTTTTAAATATAAAATCTTTTGCAAGTGGTATTTCATACATTTATCACAAATTGGCTTGTACTTATCCACATTTTCCATCAAGATTCTTATCTCCACAATTTTGCATAACCCAAAGGAAAAACATACTCATATTATATTTTAGAATACATTAACTGAACAAAATCCAATTTGAAAAGATACAATATTAAAACTCTGGGTGGCTAAACAGTCCTCAGTGCTATCTCTCCACTCCAAATGGCAGCATCTTCCCTTCCTCCCCCTACCTTAAAAGCTGAGTTCCCAACTTTACTTTCTTTAGGGGAACCCAGGTCACATATGGAGGGGGTAATAATATCCCTGAAATTCTCTTTCCCCACTTCCCCACTTCCAGTATAATTCTTCACATGAGACTCAGGAAAATAACCAAAGAGACTCTTTTCCAGAATTCACCAGTTTAGTGATTTGGAACTCATGAAAAAGACTTCTAGGAGAGATATAAAGGAAGAATTTCCATTTTGAGAATTGCAAAGAAGCTCAGGACAAGGTTGCAGTGTTAAAGAAATACACCCTTTCCTACCCTACAGTAGGAAATTTGCCAACTAGCAAACTGTTGAGCAACAACACAAGTAGTGCCAGTGGAAGCAAAAGATCCTGGAATGGACTAGTAACACAGAACTACCTCTCAGGTAGAAAGTCTCTGAAACCTTTTCCTGCTCCCCCATACTTTGAAAGGTAAAGGAGAAGAATGACCCTCTGTTAACTGCAGAAATCATTCAATTTCTTTTCTCTCTTTTTAAAATGGGTGGAACTAAGTAAAAAGAAATTATTTTATTTCCCATCACAAGCCACTAAAGGTGGCAAGTTCCTTGTGAGTTATTTGATGTTCAGTTGCTTATTAATATTACTTGGATTAGCATAGTAATATCTCTTAAAGAAATATCTCTTTGGTTTGTGTCCAGCCCCCAGCCAGACACACCAGTGCTTTTAAAAGAGAATCTGTCTCTGTCACTCTCCTCTCTCCCCTGCACAGACCCCAGATCTACACTACTTCCCCTTTTAATCCTAGCACAGCCACATACAAGAGCAGAGAATATCTTAGAGAACCTGTTTCCTTTTTGAGAAGAGTTTTACAATTTAGAAAGTGAACAGACTGTTTAAAAGAAAAAAGAAATGGAAAGTAGGTTCAATGAGAAAGTCAGCATGAAGTGGAAGATAGCTGGGTGAGAGTTTCACTGTTATGGTCCATGGTTTACAGGAAGCATCTACAGCCCTCCTCATTCTCTCTCTTTTGCAAGTTCCTGTTCCTGGTAGTGACTGAAACAATAATGATAGCCAGTAATGTGTAGCAGCTGGCTATCCCAGTCCTCTCTTTTCAGAGGATGAAAGAGAGACAATCTTTCCCATGGAAGTCACACTTCCAGTGGTTTTTGGATTAGTAGGTGCTGATGATGGTTTCTAGTCTATCTTGCCAGCTTCCTCCTCATCTACATTTCAACTTTTTCACTAAATGGGAAGCTACACAACTAAACCATCATCCCCTAGACTAGTTAGAAAGTCTATCATGGCCAATGAAATTCCACATAGGAAAAGTCTCGTTGTTGGGCCAGGGAATCGGGGGGCATTGCGATTACTAGCTACCAGTGTCAGCTTTGCCCTTTGTACAGGAAGAATTTTTAGGACAAAACACAGTTCCCTATCGGATACCTACCACATTATTATTACTCTTCTGCAAATCTTACTTTTGTCACAATTGGGCTCTCTGCCCATACAATTAATACACTTCAGTACCTGAAATCAAGTACATCCCACAGGCTTTTGTTAGGTAACTCTTCACTGCCTTCCCCACCCCCACCCCAATCCCCATCCCTTCCACCTCACCACCACAGTCAAAATCTCAAGGATTATTAGATTATATATCCAGATAGAAAGGATTTGAGAGACTATCAAGTGTAACACCCTATTTTACAGATGAAAAAAACAAATCTCAAAGTGACTAGCACAAAATCACACAAATTAGATGTAAACTCAAGTCCTCAAACTCAATGTATTATTAAGGCAATAAATGCAATATCTATGATGTTTTGATTATGCCTTTATAGTTCTGTATTGCAGGATATAAGACTCTCCATATGGAAGGCAGAGTAATTAAAACATTTATTCAAACACCAGAGGATCAAATCCCAAAACCAATGACACTAATTCGCTGTAGCAACAATTGTATCCCAAAACCAGTAAGTCCACTTCATCATAACAGCAAAGAACTTAAAGCACACTATCACAGCAGGGACTCAAGTCATCCTGTAACCTTCCCCTGCTCGGGCCTCCCCATAAACACTCACAAATCCTGACTGTCTGCCTGCCTTCTCTCTCCACTCAGTTTTCTGGTCTCCACAGCTCCCTGGTTTCCACTCTCTGCTCTGCACTCTCTCTGCAGGTCTTTTGACTCAGAGTTCTTACTCCTTTTTGGGCTGAATTCTGAATTCTGGCTTCTCTTCCAACTCCTGCATTCTCAGTACTCAACAGCTGCCTTCTGGGTATATATACTCTTGTTAGGACCCAAGGGCTTCACACCTCTTGTGACCTAATTAGCAAAAGGGTATGGACCTGGGGCCTCAGACCTGGTTAGCAAAAGGGTGTGCACCTGGGGCTTTGTACCTAGTAAATAAAGGGTAGAGGCCTATCTACAATCAAACCTCTCCTAATCAAGCTTCCCTTAACTGGTTCCACCTGAGAAGCTTCCCTTAACTAGCTCTACCTGAGGCCTATTGAATGGGTGGGGAAGAACTTTAATCACACTAACACCACACTCCATTGCCAGGGTTCTTCCCACTGTACCATGAATGGGAAAGAATAGTCTCACCAATATCCTCCACTCCCACTCTCATTGTCCAGGCCCTCACAAATTCACAATGTTCCTTCACCATCCATGCTATGTCTTGGGAAGGGTTTTCTAGGTATCCTGGCAGCAGTTTTCTCTCCTCCACAACTCCTAGGCTGAATTCTAGACACATTAGATGAATAGAGGGGCAGCCTGCTCTTATGCCACAGGCATAATCAGCTTCATCCAAAATCACTACCCAAATCTCTATGTAAACAGCTCCCTGCCATGTAGCGTCTTTCTGGTGTGCTTCCCTAGCCTGGCTCACCAGTGTGGCCAGGCAATCCTGCCATGGTCTCATAAAGTAGTCTAGTTCTTTAGGTTTTTATTTGCACCAGTGATCTATATTTCTGCTTTCTACCAAGTATATTAACCTGAATCAGTACTAATGGGGCTTGGTACTTTGAGATGACAAGTCAGTCCCCTTATTGGCCACTAAGCAAGAAGAGACTCAGTAGATGCTGAAGACAGCAATCCCAACTTTAGTGGCCTCTTCCTTTCTGGCTTTGGATTTTGTCAGGTCTGTTTAAAGGCTGGGGAGAGCAACAGTTTGCCTGTGCCCCAGCCTGGCTGCCATGTGACTGTGAGCAATGTCCTACCTAGGTGATCTTGAGCCTAGATTTTGAGCTGCGTTTTTTTGTGTTTGTTCATTCCTAATCTTAGATGAATAAAAATCTACACCCAAGATGGATTTGTCTATGGTTGGGAAACAATTTTGTAAGTTAGAAAGGTCTGGAGGTCCTGGGTCCTTTTCATTGGAGTTGACTGGGGGCACAAAGGGAAAAATCTCCACCAAGTAGTCCACCATTTGGAAATGACCGCCAACAAGAAGATAGGACCATTTTGCCAAAAATCCTGGACTAGCAAATGTTTGGGCAGTACAAAGTGAAATATTGCAATAATTATTCAACTATTATTCATACTACCTTATGTTCCAAAGAGGTTTAAATATCAGTTTCCAAAGATGTTGTAACAGTAGTTGTAACTCAAGTTATTAAATCTTGTTTAAGTTCTGTCAATGCAACCTATAAATCTTTTGTATCTTTTCAGCATTTATTTTGTGCTTAGGAAATAAATACCCATTCCATACTTAATTTACATTGACTACAATTCTTACTCTCTTTTTTAAGAAAACATGAAGCAAAACCTAATAATTAAGGAATTTGTCACGGGGTTGTTGGGGTGGGTGTTTAATGAGTCAAAGAGTTGAAAAGGAGGAGCTTAACACCTATCATTAAAGGCCATTTTCCCTCAAAGCTGACCCTAGTTGATTTCTCATAGGTCTAGAGCAGATGTGCCCCTTGGGAAAAGGGAGTAGTCATAGTGCCCCAGTCCCTCGGGTCCAGCTGGGTTCTTAATATTGGACCAGCTTATGATAAATCTTCACATCCTTAAGATGCTTATATCCACACAGAATGACCATGACCTTGATCATCTTTATTTTGAAATCTCTTCTTTTTTTGCATAACCCTGTCAAAAATGTGACATGGAAAACATAGAGCTGAACTTGGACACAGAAAACATGGATTCAAATACTACCTCCTGACCCTGGACAAGTCACTTAATCCCAACCTCTTCTACTCCTAGTTTCCTCATTTGTAAAATGGAACTAATATTACCTGCAATGTGTGTTTCACAGTATAGTTATAAGGCTCAAGTGAAATAATGTTCATAAAACTCTTTGCAGGCTTTAAAGTATCACATAAATATTAGCTATTAGCAATAGGAAACATGGGCCAATATTCAGAAGACTGCCAACAAACATACCTTTATTGAAAGTGTGGTTGGATTATATTCTTTAAATTCATTTGGAGAGAAGTTTAATTTAGGATTTCTCAGGATTTCTGGTTTTAAAAGATATCCACAGCCTCCATTATCCAGAAACTTCCCATTCTGCAGATCCATAGGTAATCCAGGGGTTTGGAAATTTAAGGCCACTGTGAAAAAAATAATTGTTATGTTTTGAGGAAATGGAGGCTGCATTTAAGAAATATCAAGTTAATTAATCCATTTAAAATTAATCATGCTACATTTTTAAAAGAATGTGTGACATTGGAATAGTATTCTTATTTTAGTTGCATATTCTCCTTTTGTCAGTTATCCATAGGTTGTCATCAATTTTTGTGCACCTGAATTGGAAGGATTAATTGCTAAGATAAATAATGACACAAATCACAGAGAATTTTATTCTTTTAAATCATATTCGGTACATATTGCAGAGGAGAAATAGATAAGAAAGGAAAAGCCTAAGAAATAGCAGAGAAAAATAATTATTAGGATTCATTGATTAATTTCTTCTGATATTCCTCAGCTCCTTAATAGATAAAGGTAGCATCAGAATAATGAACTTTAGAGAAGAAAAAGATTGCCTTTAATTGATAAACTGGGGAACCAAGAGAGCTTGACAAGAAAGGCAGATGATTTCTAATTTCAGTGTAACAGTCATTCAGACAATGCTCATGTTGGCTGCCTTGCAAATAGGACTAAATTGTTAAAAATCCTGGTGGTTGTGGTTTTTCTCAGCCTGGAAAGTGAAACAGTTATTGCTTTCTGGGAACTAGAAGACAGGTTCAAGTCCTATCTCTCACATATACCTACTGAGTGACCTTGAACAAGTCAGTCTCTTCCTATCTACTGGATCCTCCTTGTTACTTTCAAACATGTCCAAGTCTCCTTCATCCTTAAAAAAAAAAACACCTTCACTTTGTCCAATCATCCTTGATCACTATTATATGCTATCAGTCTTCCCCTTTTCAACTAAACTCCAGAAAATGCTATCTCTACTAAGTGTCTTCACTGCCTCTCTTCTCATTTTCTTTTAAACCCTAAACAATTTGACTCTGGCTTTTAATCTCACCATTCAACTAAAACTGCTCTCTCCAAAGTTATTTTGGCCAAAAATAGGTCCTGGCCCAAGCTTCACTTGGTCATTGTTTGGGTTTTAATGGCTCAGAGTGAGTGTAAATAACAGTTGTTTCTGTTCTGGCCAGAAACCCTAAGGGTCTTCCAATTTTTTTGAGTATGCAGGCCATCTTTTCCCTCATTTCTTACCTAGCCTTAAATCACTGAATGGGTGTTGCCTCATACAAACTGAGACCTGGGAAAGACCTTAGCTTAAAAAGACTGAAGTCTCCCACTATAGCTGGGATTGTTTCCAATTGTCCTGATCTATGTCTTGTCACTGGACTCACTTGACCCTGGAGGAGAGAATGAGATTGATGACTTTGCACAGCTCTGACTCACTTAAATGCAATTCACTTGTAAGTCAAGACATCACCTTCCTAATACCATTGGTCCTCTTTGAATGAAGGACAAACAACTCACTAATCATGGGTTTCCACAAAGGCTTTGTCCTATGTCTTTTATTTTAAATGCACTTTCTCACTTGGTGATCTTATCAGCTCCCATGGGTAATCATCATCTCTATGCAGATGATTCCCAGATATGTTTGTGTGTGTGTGTGTGTGTGTGTGTGTGTGTGTGTGTGTGTGTGTGTATAAATTCTCC
The DNA here is from genome assembly GCF_011100635.1 of Trichosurus vulpecula. Taxonomy (NCBI): domain Eukaryota; kingdom Metazoa; phylum Chordata; class Mammalia; order Diprotodontia; family Phalangeridae; genus Trichosurus; species Trichosurus vulpecula. Next base: position 185,888,333 of record NC_050577.1, on the reverse strand, counting down.
AGTTCTAATTTCTCTCCTTAGCTATAGTACCACATCACCAATAGCCTTTTGGACATTTTGAACTAGGTGTCCTATAGGCATTTGAAATTCAGCATGTCTACAACAGTTCCTAAAGAGTAAACAAACAGCAAATTCACACCTAGCTACTTAAGAATTCTTGCATCCCTATTTTAATTTAAGAACTGCTTCACTTTTTGGAGCATATGATTTTTTAAAAAAATATTCCTACTTAGACTCAGTCAACATAAATAGTATATTACCAATTCTAAGAGAAGTAATGAAGGGAATCAACATCTACTTCAGTAAAAATCAATAGTATATAGTAAATTACCAAAAGATCATTAAAATAAAATATTCTTCATTGTATATTTTGTAAATAAAGATACAACTGCTCAACATACCCATCTGACATCCTACATTCCAAAATTCTTGAGGAATGTAATTAGAAGAGTCCGTTCTGGTCGCTTTTGGATAAATTCTTGTAATGAAGTTGTTGGTATGTGAGATAAATTCACGAGCTAAAAACAAGTATTATTGGAACATCGTGAAGTATTTCTATATTTGAAATAAGTGAAACAAGAAGTTCCTGATTTTCTTGTTTGCAAGAAGCCATATTATTAATTCTTTTAGTGTAAATGTTTTAATATTTTAATACTTTTAGCATGTGATATTAGTAAAAGTACGTACATTGAAAATAATTAGACCTTACATTTGTTTCATACAGTATAGTTTTAAAAGAGTTCCTTGTGAAGGAGACAGAACATTGTTATCCCCATTTTATAGATAAGAAAATAAAGAATTAGAGAGATTAAATATTTAAGCTCTTTTCACGGTCTTGTCCTTAGAAATACTATAGTCAAAGGATCTTAGAACTAGACCTGGAGGGACTATTAGAAGTCATCTTTTTAACCCCTTGTTTTTCAGATGATGAAATTGAGGCCCAGAGGGGTTAAATTTGCCCATGGTCACACAGGTAGTGTCCAAAGTATTAGGAAAACCTTTAGCACGATAGAAGCATAGAACATAAAAACACAAATAATCAACATTTCTAACACTAACAAAACTAACAAAAAAAACAGAAGATAAGAATACTTGGAGAAATAAAAATTAAACAACCATAACCATATGTAGTAGATACTTGGGTCTTCACCCATCATGGGACAAATACAGAAATAAAGAAATAATCAAACATCTGAAAAGATATCTATGTAATAGATATTGTTAGCCTTGAAATCAGGAAACATGGTTCAAAGCCCAGCCCCAAGCACACATCAGTTTGTGTGATGGTTAGTGAGTCACTTAAACACTCATTTTCCTCACCTATAAAACATACTTATACTACCTGCCTTGCAGAGTTCTTATGAAGAAAGAACTGTATAAACTTTAAAGCTCAGTATAAATTTAAATTGTTACTATAGCTATTTTTGTTCTAAGCATGGGTTATATTACCCAAATTAATTTACAGATATAATGCAATACCAACTAAAGTAATAACTGACTACTTTATAAAGGATAGAAACTAGACCCGGGACTTTCTTAGTATAAGCAACTTCTATGTCAGGAAACTCATTCTACAAATTCAGGTTAGTCCATTTGCTACAACTTACAGTCTTAAAGAGTTGACTAGAGCAATGACAGGTTAAGTGACTTGCTCAGAGTCACATAAACCGTGTATGTCAGAGATGGGGCTTGAACCCACCTTTTTCTGGCTTCAAGGCTAAGTCTTTATCCACTACACTAGTGGTGTCAAACTCTGGCAGAACCAGGGGCAACTAACCTAAAGATATCTGTGGACCATATAATGACTTAGAATATCACATATTAACATTATTTTTTTATGTTTTATTGTATTTTTATTTTATTTTGTTAAATATTTTCCCAACTGCAACTTAATCTGATTTGGATGGTATAAGGGCAAGCAAAGTAGGACTTTTTGCTGTCTATTCTTTCGGAGTGCTTCTCAGCACTAAGGCAATCAAGTGCCTTTGATTGAGTCTTGCCTTTGTTTAATCAAGAGTCTTTGATTGAATCAAGAGTCATTGATTGGAAGCAGAATATATACTCTGAAGTGAGGTTTTGCTTTGGGGGCTTGTTCATTGGAAGAGTGTTCATGTGATGTAGCCAGATGAGACTCTGGGTAGCTATTAAGGAGCCCCCTGGCTTTGAAAACCCAGATGTTGGTGCTTCTCTCTCTGGTAACTGTGTATGTATTGCTATGGTCAGACAGTTAGAAGCCTTTCTGTTGATTTGTGTTATTTTCTCTGTTTATAATTTCTGCTTGCAATTTCTGTTTGTATTTTCTCTGAAGTTCAGGGTGCTGATTTTTTCCCCTGAACTAAGTATATGTATATATATGTAAATATATATACATGTATGTATATATATGTAAATATATATACATATATATACATACACATATACATGTATATATAGTGTGTGTGTGTATGTGTGTGTGTATTTAATTAAAGTAAGATTGTTAACCCCTTAAAGTTGCTTTCTTTTAGAAAAGCAGATCAAAGAACCTATGCTAGCAGCCCTCCTGTGGGCTGGTGTTATTGGTCTTACACCCCTACAGCAGCTGCTCATAACATTGTTGTTACAGATGGTATTGGGGAGTGTTGGGCCCTCCCTCTCTTCCACTCCTGCTACCTTCACCCTGTGGCCCTCAGGCCTGGGATACTTCTACACTACTCCATATTGCCTCTCTCTATAAACATAAAATTTATGTAGAAGAATGGCTAAGTAAATGAGCTTCAAAGGGAATGGATACAAAATGGAAAAATAATGCTCAAGAAAAAAGCAGAGATGTCAAAATTAAAATTAAAGACATATAATAGACCAGAGTTTGACACAGCCAGCCAGTACATGGCACAGTGGATCGAGTACTAAATTCCAAAGTCAGAAAGACCTAAATTTAAATCCTGCCTCAAACACATTAGCTGTGTGACTCTGGGTGAGTCACTTAATCTTTCTTAGCCTCAGTTTCCTCACCTATAAAACGTAGTAATAATAGCACCTACCTCACAGAGTTGTGAGGAATCAAATGACAAAATATATGTAAATTGCTATGTTATTATTAGTTATTATTATCACCAAACTTTGTGAAAAGAAATTGTTCAATAAAAACTATATGGTATTAATTAATACAAAAATTAATACCAAATTTATCAATGATAATAAAAACATAATCCTACAACTATTGCAGTTTTAGAGAGAAGGAAGATGTTTATATATTCAACAAAATACAGGAAATATAAGAGAAAGTAAATGGATTAAATTGTATAAAAATAGCTTTTATGTGACAAAAAAATATGGAATATAAAGGAAAACCTTATAAGAATAAAATTTTTCTCTAAACACTTTGATGAAAATTTGACATCTGAAAGAAAGCTATATTCAAGAGACAAAAGATAAGAGTATAAAAAAGTGATTCTCCAAAAAAGAAACAAATTATCAGTAACCAAATAAAATTATTCAAACTCTCTAAGAACCCAAAATGCCAATTCAAATAATTTTAAGACATATTACACAATTAAATTAACAAAGATATTTTTCAATAATTCCACTCAATTTCATCAAGTATTTATTAAGCAACTACTACATATAATATATGTTGTTTTTTCAGTCATTTCAGTCATATCCGACTCTTTACGATCCCATTTGGGGTTTTACAAAGATACTGGAGAGGTTTTCCATTTCCTTCTCCAGCTCATTTTATAGATAAGGAACTGAGGCAAATAAGATTAAGTGACTTGCCCAAGGTCACAGAGCTGAGGCCAGTTTTGAATTCAGGAAGATAAGTCTTCTTGACTCCAGGCCTAGCACTCTATCCACCATGCCACCTACCTGCCCATGTATTTTCATATATACATATATAGATGTGTGTATGTATATGTACTAATGTATATGTATATATACATACATATATACACACACATATATAAAAATATACGATTATATGATAAGTATAAAGGCAAAAACAAAATAAAATTTAAGTGCAAAGAGCTTAAAGTCTACTGGAAGCAATACAACTATATCCTGGCTATCCATTATAGAGAGCATTGCTGGAGGTGATGCTCAATATACCAGAAGCAGACATAACTAACGAATTTATCTCTTACTTAAATGTATTAGTAAGGCAAGATTCATTACTTTGAGGATGACCATGAACATGCCTGTATGGTTCAGAATTGCAAAGTATGAAAAACTCTCCAGGTAGATGGCAGAGGAAGTATAACCTTTATTTAGACTCCAGAGGATAAAATCACAAGACCGATAACCCCAATTCGAAAAAGCAGCAATTATATTCCAAAACCAGTAAGCCCACCTCAACGTAGCAACAAGGAAATTATAACACAGCATTATAGCAAGGAACCAAGTCATCCTGTAACCTTCCCCCCTCCTAGGGTCTCCCTATAAACAGTCACTCATAAATCCTAACTCTCTGCTCAGCACTGCCTTCTGCAACTCTGCTGAAGCTGGTCTCTCAATGTCTGCTCTTCAGCACTCTCTTCACATCTGCTGCCTCAGTGTCTTCTACTCAGTTCTGCTGCTCTCACTTCTGTCCTTCTTCAATTCTGGTTCTCTCACACGCTGGGCTCTCCTTATATACAGTCCTAGCTGGTGTCTGATTGGCTAGAACTCAGGTCTCTGCTTGGCTGAATTCATGATTGACTGGAACTCAGCACACATACCATTGGCTCTGGTCTTAGCAATTCCCCTTAGGGCCCTGAGGGCTTCATGCCCAAATCAGCTTAGTACCTAGTGAGTAGAGGCTTTAGGCCAACTTATAAACAAAGATATAATCAAGCTTTTCCACCTAGCCCCACCTGAGGCCTATTGAATGGGTGGAGAAGATCTCTGATCACATTAATACTACACTAAAGTTAGTGGGATCCATGCAATTTGAACTTAGCATTGGCTGAGGATTCCAGGAAAAAAGGAAAATAGAGAATCCATATTGGCCAAGCCATGTGGAGGAGGAAGGGAATTATTTTAAATAATTCTGCTTCCTTATTATAAGCTAATAGCAGAAGAAGCCAACATTCCAACTGTTCCTTGATTATTTGCTAAGAGGTATTCCCATTGATAGGAATAAAAAGTTGTTTTCCACCTATATTGATTAGCATGATTTAATGACAAAGGCTCAGGTTGAGACCAAAAAAAGGTGTTTGTCCCTAAAAAGATAAGAGACATTTCTCTCTTTCAATGGAAGGTGAGGTAAGGGAGGTGAGGGGGCAGCTCCTGAATTGCCATAGACAAGAGGAAGCATATAAATCATTATTATTTCTTAGACTTTATAAGAGAAACGCTTAAAGTACACATGAGACAACAAGAGAAAGACAACTTTCAGGGAAAACTGATAACTGAGCTGATGACTAGCAATGGATGTCATAGCTGGCCAATTACCTAGAAGACTTTTATCACCAAACCCAATTCTCCATCAAAACTGGAGAAGGAAATGGCAAACCACTCCAGTGTCTTTGCTAAGAAAACCCCAAACTGGGTTGTGAAGAGTCAGACACAACTGAAATGACTTAACAACAACAAAAAAAAATTGAGGAGGAGATAATCTGAGGAAGGGGGAAAGCAAATAGGCCAGTTTGGCTAGAATATGGAATGTGTGAAGGTAAAGACTAGGAAATAGGTCTTGAAAGGTAGGCTTAAGCCAGACTGTGCAAAGCTTTAAGAACCAAATAGAAAAACTGGTATTTTTTCTATATAAAATAATTAGCTATTGAAGATTCTTGAACAAGGAAATTTCATATCATGACCTAAGCTTTAGGTAAATTATTTTAGCAGCCAATTGGAGGGTAGACTGGAGAGAGAAGAGGCTGTAAGGAGACTAATTAGAAGATTTTTGCAATAATCCAGGTGAAGAATAATGAGGAGCTGACCTAGTTGGTATTTGTGAATACATGTCCAGTGCTGAGCCTCCTATAGGGGACAATACTCTGACACCCACCTCCTGGGGGTCTATTCTTTCTCCTACATGGCAATTTTTCAAACATTTATGACAAGGGGTGGGCTGGTGAATGTTTAACAACTGGCTTTCAAAAAGTTTAACCTGCATTATAAATATTTCTCTATCATTTTATTACATCTAGATAATTAACAAAATATAAATCAACCCAATTTTGTGTTTGTGAGTTTCTGAGGTATAAATATTCACATGTAAAATTTAACAATAGGCTTTGTAGAGCCAGAATAAGCTAGCCCTAGCACATCCCTGCTTGTGATCCTGTCTTCCCTAGGTCTCTTCTTCTCTTGATTAAAAATCTTCAGTTGTTTAGCAGATCCTCATATAACATAAACTCAATGACCTTCACCATCTTAGTTACCTCCTTTGGATACTAGTGTACTAGAGGCCTCTGTCTGGACCTTTTAACATCATGTGGGTACTAATGAAACACTTGTGTTGTTCAACTGTCTCTCTCATTATGTGTTATGTAGTACTCTTTTTTTGGGTTTTTTTTTTGGTTTTTTTTGGCAGGGCAATTGGGGTTAAGTGACTTGCCCAAGGTCACACAGCTAGTACATGTGTCAAGTGTCTGAGGCTGGATTTGAACTCAAGTCTTCCTGACTCCAGGGCTGGTGCTCTACTCACTGTGCCACCTAGCTGCCCCCATGCGTAGTACTTTTCTGATCACAAATAAGACCACATTGTTTCCCTGATTAATTTTTTTCAGCCACTTCATGCACACAGGTCCTCATTGGTGATATCATCATAATTTACTTACCTGTATCTATCCATGACCTTTTGAGTTATTCTTAATTTTTAAACTTTGGAGATTGTGGTGGTAAGTTAAGGAGTAGTCTAGTGTTTAGTAATTGCTTTCTGATCCACTTCAGAAATATACGTGATGCACTAAACAAAAAGCCCTATGTGAATGTTAACTTATTTATTGTACCCATAGCATTCTTTAGAGTCTAAAGACTGACTTGAGAAAGTTAATAAGAAATTCAGTCTATGAAAAAGCCTAGTAGCACATTTGTTTTATTAATCTTGCATATACTGAGCTGCGAAGTCCCAGTCTAAGGAACTGATGGTCATCTATGTGGAAGTGTAAACGCATGCTTTCAGGTAAAATTTTTCAGACACTATCTAAAGTCATGAGCATAGGCTACATAAATTTGTCATAAATAAAGTCAGACATAGAATGATTCAATCTCTCTCACCTTCCTTCTTTCCTTCATCCCATCAACTAATAACTGTACTGAAAATCCAGTAGATTTTGGAGCAGAGATAAGAGATAAAACTTTTGTGTCCCTCCAACAACTACCTCTGTATTTTGGGAAGCAAAGACAATTGGCAAAACATCACCAACATATGCTAGAGATGGAATCTTTCTCATCTATAGGGGAAAGCTTGGAAGCCATCTTGGATGCTGCCATCTCTAGGAGCCATCTGGGCTGCTGCCACACCATGTGGCTGATTTGACATCTCAGGCACCAGTCCAGATGGCTAGAAATTCAATTGAAGCCCTGAAGACCTTCACCCCACCTCAATTTCCAGCTGTTCCAAGGTCCCATATAGCTACAAAAATATCCCTCAATAAGTTCATTAAGCTACATAAGTTTTTTACATGGATTGTCTTTACTTTAGTCGGTCTGATGCTTTACCACAAAATCATTTATAAAAGGATTCACTTCTAAGTGACAATGAAATGTATGCAAATGACTTTGATCAATTCTCCTTCTAATTTATCCCCAAGCCAGAACTGAACTCAGATACAGAACATCACTGGGGAAATTTTTGCTCTTTTTATCTTGTTTTTCCATCACAGAGAAGTTGGGAACCATTGAATTTAGGAAGCCTAACTTCCTAAATCCTATCAAATCCACCCTTCTCCATATATTCATTTCTGAGTGCAATTTTTGTCCATGTGCAATACTTGTCTAAGACATATGAATTGGTGGTCTTACTCAATGGAGTCCTTATCCAAAATTACATGTCATAATTTGTGCAATATGCATCTTTATCGAGTCTCTTGAGTGGTCATGGAAAAAATTTAAGAGGCCCCAGAGTATACTGGACTACATTAATTTTAGCATTCTTGTTATAAATGAAATAAAACAAAATAAGAACCAGTGGGAAATTTCATTTAGTGAAATGATAGCTCACACATTTTCCCTTGGACAAGTATAAGAGATGGTGGAGCTAACTCCACACTGCCCTCAAATGACATCATTTTATGGGATGCTTATTCATCTTGCTTTGGATTGTTTATGATGAGCAACAGGAAAAACCATGAAAACAATTGCAGCTTATTTGTTCTTTTCTTTTATGAAGGATGAAGTAGAGAATTCCATAAAGGACTGACAATGTCCTTAAAAGCAAGTCAACAAAACGCTTACTACAAAGGGAAAGGAAGAAAGAAAAATTCTATTTTAGATCTCATTTTCACTAAAAAAAAAAAACTGGTTGCTATGGTAAAAATTATAGAAACCTTTTACATTTCATTTATGGAAAATTTATTAATTTCCTACTATATGCCAGACAATATGTTAAGCACTGGAAATAAAGGGGCAAAAATGAAACAATCTGAGTGCCTCAAGGCACTTCTATGTTATTGGAGGGTAAACAACATGGTGGCAATGTGGTACAGTACAAAGGAGGCATCAGAAAACCTGGGTTTGAATGCCACTTCTGCCATTTATTACCTTTGTGACCCGAGCAAATTTCTTCAATCCTTTGGGCCTCGTTCTCCTTATCTGCAAAATGAGGAGGTTGGACTAACTGACCTCTAAAGTCCTTTCTAGAGCTAAATCTTTTAGCCTATACAGAGGTATACAAAAACAAAGAAACTCTTTTTAGTTAAAGAGTGCTTACTGAAGAGATCCGAAAGGGTCTTACATAGGAGGTAGCACTTGAACGGATCATCAAAGAGGACTAGGGAGGGACCAAGAGAAAATGGAGAGAAGGAGGCATAGTTCAAAAATGAGGAACAACCTTTACCAAGGCACTGAGGTGGGAGATCGAATGACATGTATGGGTAATAGCAAGTAGTTCAATTTGGCTGAAACATAGAGTGTATGATGGGAAGTAATGTAAGATAACTCTGGAAGGAAAAGTTAGAGAAAGATGATAAATGTCTTTATATACTAAAGGGGTCTGTATCTTCTCCCAGAGTCAATAAGAAGCCACTAAAACTTCTTGAGCAGGGAAGTGGCATGGTCAGACTTGTGCTTTGGGAACATTGATTTGGCAATGTGTGTAAAGAATGAAGAGAGAGGAGAAAGACTTGTATCAGGGAAACCATTAGGAGCCTACTAAAATAGGCCAAGTGAGAGGTGATAACTGCCTGAATTAGGATCTGGGTCATGCAAGTAGAAAAAAGGGAACATACATGAGTGATGTCATAGAGGTAGAATCAACCGGTCTTGGGAAATAATCAAGGTGACACTCAGAGAGGGGGACATGACCATTGCATCTTAAGAGTCTTGGACAGAGACAGAGGAGAGGTGGAAACAGTCTCATATAAAACCAACATTTTGGGAGAAAAGATTTCAAAGCGTTCATGGAAAGAAGATGATCCTTTGGACTCAAATTTAGCAGGATAGCAATCTCTCAAAAATGAAATTCTAGAGACATAAATAGAAACAATTTCAGTGAGGAGAAAAAGGGAGACTTTTCTGATGAGACTAATATGGAGGCACACAAACTTCATTCACCAACCAACTTAGATGTTTAAAAAGATTTTTATGGAAGATGGAAGCAAGAGCAAGTGTCATAGGATGAATATAAAAACGCAGCAGACTATTATGAGAATAGTGGCAGGAGTGCAAAAACAATAACTTCCCTAGTAAGGAAAACTAAAGATAACCAAAAGGAGATTTCTGTAGTAATACTGAGTAAATACATAGGACAATTACTTAAGGCGAATGGGATTATGATAATAATTGATGGTAGCAAGAAGGCAGAATTCATCAACTCAAGAAGAAAATTATCTTTGGCCTGGAAAGAACAGAACAAAAATTACTAATATAGTTGATACTTAAGTAGGGAGATAGTAAGAAAACACTTATAAGACAACTAGGCCAAATGAATTAACATGTTAGGTAATGAAACAACTGCCAGGTAAAGCTTGTCTGTAGATCTTTGAGAGATGATTGAGAATAGTATACATACTGCAAGGTTAGGGAAGGAAAAATATCCCTATTTTCAAAAATAAGAAGAAAATGTAACCTGTAAACTAAAGAATGGTGACCTATTCCCAAAAATATTCTAGAATGGATAATTAAAAAGATGGTTGGTAAATATTTCGAAAATGAAACAACAGTTAAAAAGAATCAGCACATCCTCACCCTAGGTATCCCTTGACACTCATTCATCTCAGGCTCCATTAGATTTTAAGCAACTTGAGGGCAGGGATTGTCTCTTTTTTTATATATCCCTAGTGTTTAGCAAGGTCTTGGCACATAGTAGGAACTTATTAAATGTTAATCAAATTGAATTGAATACAGAAATAAACCATATTTAGTCACATTATAAACTTTCCTTGGCATATATTTCATGTCAGCTTTTATTTTTCCTTGGTAAAGTGAAGTATGTTTTTTTCCAAAGTATTTCCGTAAATTTTTAATTTGCTTATTGCTCTGAGAATATCTAGTAATCTAGTCTCTGACAAGAAAATAATCTATCTATAACTGCTTTAGGGTGATGAGTCCTGTGTTTTATTAACATTGTATGGGATTTTGCTTAGATACAAGGATTATCATTCATTTTAATCATACCAAAAGTCTATGTTAAGAAGGGTATTATACAGATATTAATTGTTCTAAATTAGTTGTTTCCTATTATGATTTGACTTTGCTCGATGCTAGTCATTTTCATTACATAACCTCAGTTTTCTCCTTGATAGCCTTATGTTTGGTGTGAGTTGCCCAGAGAAGACAAAGGTATTTGTAAACATTATCCTCATTCTGTGATTTGATTTCATTTCTGAATTCAAGCTTAAAGCCTTCAGATTCATTTCTTCCTTGACATGTATTAAGAATTTTACATATATTGAGCACCAATCATATGTTAGCTCAGTCTGGCCCCCTCAGCTTTTAGATACCATGAACCACCTCGTAAATCATGCTAACAATAGGTACAGCCAGTGAGTAGCTGCAGCTGCATGCACTATTATGAAACATTTAAACTAATAGTTATGGATATTATGTGCACATGCTGCTTTCCATTTTTGTAGAGAAAACTAAGTTTCAGAAGCCTCCTGGGAAGTAGCCATTCTATAATTCATTATATTAATGGCATGTAAAATTTCTATCTCATGGTTAATACATCTTGTGTTTTTATTCAGGCAGACCTCATTTAACAATGTAGATAACATCACAATTTCACATCTTTCTTCTTTGGGGGTCCTTATGTTGAATTGTTTATTTTGTTCTCTACACTGCAGTGGATGGAGCAGGAAGACCCAAATTCAAATACAGCCTCAGACACTTTCTAGCTTAGGGACTCTGGGCAAGTCACTTAGCCACTGTCTGCCTCGGTTTCTTCAACTGCAAAATAAGGATAATAATGGCACCTGGCTCCAAGGGTTGTGAGGATTACATGAGATAATATTTGTAAAGCACTTGGCACATAATAGGCACCTAATAAATGCTTGTTCTCTTCCCTTCCTTTCCTTTGTGTTACCTTTTGACTTTCGTTAATTGTTAATTAAGAGTATCAAGAATTTCTAACATATTTTTATTTTCCAGATTCCATTTCACATGTTTCTTTTTCAGCAACTTTAATTAGACATTATGGTGTTCATGTTTTTACTACATGTATTGACTAGATATTTATGTCATCTTCCAATGATTTTTTGCAGGTCTTCAGTGGTTTTTCTCAATACATTTTTACAATGGCAGGTATTTTACACTTGTCCTAAGTAGTATTACTGAGTAGTTCCACCTTTATTCCTATGGCCCTCACCATGGCAATGACTATTTATATATGTATGTGTGTGTCTCTGTCTATATATATATATACATGTGTATCCATGTACATACACATACACACCCACAAACACATACTTGTATGGGGCCCTGAAATCTTTTTACACCCTCAAATAGTGAGAGAAATGTATTTGTTTATGCTAGCTTTCACAGATACTACCCTTTGTGAATTATTCTGTTTGGGTTTCTAAAGCCCTTTATAACCTGACCCTTTCCACTTTTCTAGTTCTTCTATGCCTTACACTCCTCCACCCCTCTTTCCATGTACTCCATGATACAGTGACAGTCGCCGCCTTACTGCTCCTCATACATGACGCTCCATTTCTCAACTCCAAGTGTTTTCACTGATTGTACCCCATTCCTGAAGTGCTTTTGGGGCTCTCTCAATTTCCCTGCCTTCATTCAAGTCTCAGCAAACATTCCACCTTCCAAAAGAAAATTTTCTCAGTCCTCCTTAATCTTAAAGCCTTCCCTCTGAGACTATGCCCAATTTATCCTGTATATATCTTGTACATAGTTGCTTATATATTGTCTGTCCCATTAGACTTGAAAGCAGGGACTATTTTATACCTTTCTTTGTTTCCCTGGAACTTAGTACAGTACCTGGCATATAACAGGCCCTTAATCAATACTAACTGACTATTAGTAGGGTTTGTGCCATCAAACCCAAAACGGACTTTTAAAAATTCCACTCTAAGTATGCCCATCTCCTTTTCAAAATCGTTTGAGGCATCAACTTTATTTTTGCCATCTATTTCATTATTAGGTAGCAATCCTGAAGTTTGTGTTCAATGTAGATTTACAACGCCTTCAGGTCCTTCGGACTTTTCCTCTTCAGATTTAAGTAACTCTTTAACTTTCAGGTTTTTTTTTATTTCATCTAATCTGTGTTTAAGAATTGCTACTTCTTATCATTGTCTTAAATTTGTCAGAGTATATTGTTGCATAACTTAAAGGCTATCATTGGGGGGAAGCAATATAAAAATCGTTTCAATAACCAGTAAGCTCTGTTTCCAATTGTGTCATGATATAGTACTTGCACATTATGAAAACATTCATTTTTTTCAGTCTATTTCCTGTTGTTTTGATTCACTTACTTTAGTGGACAGCACCATCCACACCTAAGCATTTCCAGTAAATGGGTTATTAGTATTTCTGACCCACTGCAAAGTATCCTTGCATCCTTGCCTTCTTGGGGTATCAAGGCACAAAGAAGCAGTAATATTCCATGCCAAGTAGATCATCAATATAGTTCCAAATAGGATCAGGCTGTAGCCATATGCCACCATATTTTTTAAGTTCATAGAAGTAGTTATGTCACACTGGTCAGTGTGCTAGCATTGTCACAGAGCTTAATTGGCCAGAATTTAGGGATTCTTGTCAGGACTTCAAAGCTCAAAGCAGTCCCAGGGCACACAGAGCTCCTGTTGTACATTGTCTTGGTACGCATGCACTTACTTTGCCATTTTTCCCTTGCCCCCTCATAATATTATCATGGATTGGGCTTTGAGGAGGTTATTGCTTTTATCATTATTAATGTTGTTTGTGCATTCAAATCTGTGTCTTTTGCTGATGATTACTAAAGTTCGAATCATTATTTTAAAAATTCTAAATTAGTATACAACTAGGTTAGGCAGTATAATAATTACTATTATTAAAGGCATGATAATAATGGAAAATATATAATTTATTTTCCTTGAAAAATCACCCAAGAATCTAGGGAGCTAGTTAATAAACAAAATTGAAGTTTATCATTCCAAAACTAGTGAGTATTATTTTGAATTTTTATTAAGTATATTTAAATTTTAATCCGATAAAATAAACTTCAAAAGAATCAAATGAAATTTAATGATTTTTAAAGTAGCAACCTAGCCTTGCCCATATTTACTCTGCATCTTCTTACAATTTCCCTCATCTTTCACAAATTTCACACAAAAACTCCTTCACACACAACCCATGGCAATCAACATAAAGAGTATAGCCAAATGAAAAAGACTGAATATTTTGTGCAATGGTGCCAGGTGCCAAGCTATATGAACAAGTAATCTCACTGTCACATCTCAATATGGAGAATCAGTCTATTTATGCTATTTTTGATAAAGAGAGTACATTGTCAAATAATCAGGCAGCAAGGATTTCCATGAACCATTGATCCGCTCAGAAGCATTAGCTTTTGAAGTGAGAGCTATACATATTCTAAAAACCAAAAAAAAGTCTCAAGGAGGAGGAAAAGATGGACTCAGACATATGCTGTTCTTTATTCCTCTTCTACTTGAAAATTTTTCTGAAACTTATTCAATCACTGAAATTCAGGGAATGAGAATTATTTTTCCTCTGATTGGAGGAAAAAAATCATTTCATAAAAATCAAACTAGTGAAGACACATAGTGCACTGTCTCTATCTCTTTCTCTATAGCTCTGTTTTCTATATCTTTGCCTCTATCTCTCTTTTCTCTGCCTGTCTCTCTGTCTTTCTCTGTCTCTGTACCTCTTTTCTTTCTCTGTTTCTGTCTTTCTGTGTCTCTGTATCTCTCTTTGTCTCTCTCTATCTCTGTCAATCCCTGTTTATCACTCTCTGTTTCTGTAACTCTGTAGCTTTGTCTCTCTTTTCTCTATCTCTGTCTCTACTACTCTGTACCTCTGTCTCTCTCTTTCTAGCTCTCTTTCACTCACTCTCTTCTTCCCCAACCCTCAAAAAAGAGTATATCAAGTAACAACTTCTTCATTTACCTTAGGGAAAAGGTCATATTTCAGAAGGTCAAGGAATCAACAAGAGAAAATTCTGTTATGGTTCTGATAATCATTAATGTGGAGGAACCAGCTTCTAGAGTGGAAATAAAGGAAGCCTTGGGAAGAAGTGAGCACTGCTTCCTATAGGTTCTGATGAAAGAGAGGAAAACTAAAGATAGTCTTATATGTACCCTATATTTTAGATAAGCAGACTCCAAAGGTTCAGAGAAAAAGTTAGGAAGGATTCCACTGACTAAAATTCTACTGGATGACATCCAAGGATGGATAGGAAACTTCTAAGAATGAAATTCTAAAGACACATCCAATGCGGACTGTGTATTAAAAAGATTACATTAACAGTGGTGTCAAGAACGACTTGTAGAAAGGAGAAACTGGATGGAGGCAGCAAAATTATAGTTAGGATATCATGTCTTGAATTGGGTTGGGTAAAGTGGTGCTGGTAGGAGAAAGCAGATGTTAAAGATATAGCAAAAGGAAATTCTATAGGATTTGATAAGTGATTAGATGTAAGGACTGAGTGCACAGCCAAACAAAAGACTAAAGTTTCAACCCTGGAGTGTGAAAAAATGGTGGTGTCCAAAAGAAATGGGAAATTAAGGAAAGCGGCAGGTTTTGGAGGAAAGATAATGTACATTGTACATTGTATCTGGAGTTTTGGTGAAACATCCAGGTGTAGATGTTTAATAAGCTGCTAGAAAAGTAGAGTTGGCGCTTAAGGGGAAGGTTAGGAATGGTTATATAGATCTTAAAGTGGATATTTAGTTCTGGACATCATTGTTGTTGTTGAGTTGTTTCAGTCACATCCAACTCTTCGTAAGCTTGTTTGGGGTTTTCTTGGCAAAAACATAGTGGGTTGCCATTTCCTTCTCTAGCTCATTTCACAAATGAGGAAACTGAGGCAAACAGGGTTAAGTGAGTAGCAAGTAAGTGTCTGAGGCAAGAGTTGAACTCATGAGAATGAATCTTCCTGATTTCAGGCCCAGTGATCTATCCACTTCACCACCTAGCTGCCCCTGAAGGAGTCATAGGGGTAGCATTTGAAGCCTTTGGAATTTATTAGACTCAGGAAAGAGATTACATAAAAAGAAGAGAAGGACAGAGCTTTGAAGGTAAGCTTTCCCACATTCAGTGGGAAAGAGGAAGGTAAGAAATCAGAAAAGGAGATAAAGAAGGAAAAGACAGAAATATAGAAGTATAACTGGAAGAGAACATCAGATTCCAAAGGAGAAGAGAGTACCCAGGAAAACAGGATGTTCAGCAATGCCAAATGTGGCAGATATGGCAAAGATGGTCAAGCCTATGGATTTGACAATTAGGAGGTCACTGGTGACCTTTGGAAAGAACAGATTTAGTAGAATAATGCAAACAGAAATCAGAAGGATATCCCTAAGTCTGGGTAGAGAACTTATTCTCTAACTCTTTATTCATAAATCAGAAGGAGAAAAAATGTCTCTCCTTCACCATCATTATATAAAGAAATTCCAGCTCGGCCACTTATTTCTTTAATCATGAAGCATGACAAGCAGCTTGAGTACCTATCTTCCTACTCTTATCATTTTCTAAGAAGGTGGGAAAGCCCTTAAGAAAAACTGTCTGCCAGCATCTTCTAAGACTGCCATTTTTAAATGAATTCGCAAATTGCTCAAACCAGACCTAAGTATAAGGAGGACTGGAGTGGAATAAATAAAGGGTACAGAATGGAAGGGGGGGTATCTTCCTTCTTCAGGATAGTGTCACTGTAGTAAAAAATAGGCGACATGGTATAAAGAAAGGAACCCTGGTCCACAATGTATAAAATAAGACAACTTATTAGACCTCTTCTTTCAATTTCCACATTTTAAAGGGAAAAAAACTGAGTTAATAATCTCTAAGCTACCTTGCAACTCGTTGCATAATGGCAAGAGCACTGGACCTGAAGTCATAAAAATCTGAGTTCAAATCTGGCCTCAGACACTTACTATTTAGGTGAGCCTGGGCAAGTCACTTAATATGTATTTGCCTCAGTTTCTTCAACTCTAAAATGAAGATAATAATGGCACCTACCTCCCAGGGTGTCATGAGGATCAAATGTGATACTCGTAATGCACGTAGCACAGTGTCTAGCACATAGGAAGTGCTATAAATGTTAATTACTGGTAGTATAGTAATAAGGTAATACAATATAGTATAGTTTGATTATAGGAATAAAATGAAATGAAAAATGAAAGGAAAGCTTAAACCACTAGATAACTAAGCATTATCATTAAAATACCATATTTATTTGCTTTAATATTATTAATTTTTAAAATATAGAGCAAATATTTACATTTATAAGTCTTGTCAAATAAAACTCTTTGGGCTTAGCTCAAAGTACATGCTTTTTTAAAAAAAAATTACTATATTAAAAATATTAAAGCTTTCTATGAAATCAAGGGCATATATTACATATATATACACACACATATATACTAGTCTTATTAATTTAGTAACAAAATAAGATTTTAAATAAATGCATGCTATAAACATAGATTATAAATATAATATAGCTAAACCAAAAGAAATTGGTTTGTTTGGCTTTTTCAAGTCTTTTCTTTTTTTCCAATTACATGTCAAAAATTTTTAACATTCATTTCTTAAAATGCTGAGTTCCAAATTTTCTCCCTCCCTCTTCTCCCCCCTCATTGAGAAGGCAAACAATTTGACATTACCTTTTTGTTTTGAAAGTTTTCTTGCATGTAACTCCCCAATAGAATTATTCTCATTGAATTTCTGATAAAGTTGGGCATGATGAAAGCCTCTGAACTTCTCAGCTTTGGTGTAAATGACAAGATCTGACAACTCCAAGGCTATTTTTATCTTTCTGGTCTATAAATAGAATATAATTATTTTGCAATGTTTCATAAGTTCTTTGAAAGAAAAACTTTTTTCAAATCAAGGAACTACACTTTCAATCCTGTGGTCTTAGTTCATTATTGGCAAAGTTATCATATAGAAAATTATTTAATCTAGTCAATGCACTTCTTTTGCAAATATATAACAAATATTTAATGTTAATGTGAAAATAGCACAATTATACTTCACATTAAACATCATATAAGATACAATAATTATTACCCAAAGAAGCTAAATCTTTCCATTTTTTCACCCAATGAGTTTGTTCCTCCTCATCAAGCAGATGAATTTCCTTGTCATTGTTTTAACAATCCAGCTAGCAGCTTCTGTGGGGCATAAGATCGCCCCCCCCCCACAGCCAGCACCCAGGAGGCTGCCGGGCACGCCGGGAAAGCACAGGTTCTTTTTATCTGCTTAAACAAGGAAAGCACGGTGAAGGGGTTGACCAGCTTTCTTTAATCCAGCATTCAGTTAGTTCAGGGGAGCATACAGACAAGCATCAACAGACAGACCAAATACAGATTACAGTCAGCTAGTTCAGGGGAACAAACAGCCAGCACCCTGAACTTTAGGACATTCATTTAGTTTGGGGGAAAAACAACCAGCACCCCGAACTTCAGAACATAATACAAACAAATTACAAATATCAACAGACAGACCCAATACAATTCATAGTTACCAACATCTAGGTTCATCCCGAGAGCTCGGGCTGGCCCAGAGTCATGCTTGCCACCTCTGCCGTGCCAACTGGGAAAGGAAACGGGATCTCCAAGCCATCTTCTCCCCTCTTATAGAGTTTTTGACATCATCAAGTGCCGCCTGAATGACCAGGACTGATTGGTTCTTGAGTTGGCCCCTCCCCCCAGGATCCTGGGAGGTTCACATCCGTAGACTAGGTTAACACCCAATAGAGCATGGCTCTGGAGTTAACACCTCCCCTCAACCAGCCCCATGAATCATCACACAGGAAGTTCTCTGCTCCCAGGCATGGTCTCTGGGCTTCCTGCCCCAGAAGAGAAGCCGCAGATCCAGCACCCAGCAAGGCTCAATGAGATAAATTGAGTCACTCAAAGAAAACAAAGGCCACTCTGACCACAGTCATTCATCCTGTGGGTCTGTGACATTTTGTAGGTACCAGAGCAGTAGCCAGCTTCATGGTAGAGTAGAAAGAGAGCTGAACCTGGAATCTGAAGGCCTGTGATTTCCCTTAAGCTTAGTCATTAGTGGGTATATCTCTAACCTTATATAACACTGAAGAGAACAGAGGTCTTTTTCTCTTTTTGTAATGAAGAAAAAATTGTAGTTCTTCTTCCTGGGCACTGAGTATGCTGGTTTGTCCCAATGCTGTCTCTTTTATCAGTGACAAAATGGACTTGAGCTCAAGACCTGGGTTTGAATCTTATCTCTGACAATTAGCAATTGTACCATCATTAACAAGTCAGTCACTTAATCACTAGGAACCAGTTTCTTCTCTCAGATGAGGATAATAACATTTGCACTAGGTTCTTGAAAGGAAAGCAATTTGCAAACATTAAAAGCTATCTGAATAAGAGATCATTTTGTTGTTGCTTTAAGAAAGTCAAGCCATATGTAGGGAGTACTTCTCTGGCCATAAAAAACAAAACTACTTTCAATTCTTCCACTCCTGCATCCCTCGATTGGTTACTATTATTACTCCCATGGGAACAACCACTTAGTTACTTTCCTTTTATTTGTCTACAGGCCAAATCTGTGCCACACGATTCAAGTGAGCTATAGCACATAGATTACAGGACCTGGGATCTGTTTCTGACACTTATTTATTGTGTGATCATAGGCAAACCATTTAAGTTCTCAGTGTTTTATTTTCCACCTCACCGTCATCATCTTCATCAACAACTATTTATTAAGAGCCTACTCTGTGCCAGGCATTGTGCCAAGCATTAAGGATACAAAGAAAGGCAAAAGACATTCCTTGATCTCAACAAGCTTACAGTCTAATGGGGAAGACAATATGCAAACAACTATGCACAATCAAACTATATACAGAATAAGTAGGAAATAATCAACAGAGGGAAGGTACTAGAACTATGAGAAATTGGGAAAAGTTTCATGGAGAATGTAAGATTTTAACTGAATCTTTATTTAGGAAGCCAGGAGGCAGAGAAGAGGAGAGGGAGCATTTCCTGCCTGAGAGACAGACAGGAGAAATGCCCAGAGTCAGGAGAATGGAGTGTCTTGTTTGAGGAACAGCAAAAGAAGCCAGTGTCACCGAATCACAGTGTAGATAGAACAGGAGAAATTGTAAAGTGTAGGAATACTAGAGGGGAGGCTGGGTTATGAAAGGCTTTGAATGTCAAACAAAGGATTTTATATTATATTCTGGAAGCAATAGGAAACCACTGGACTTTATTGAAGTGAGGGGTGAGGGCATGGTCAGACTTGCACTTTAGGAAAATCATTTTAATGGCTGAATGGAGGACGGACTGGAGTGAGGATAAATTTGTGGCATTCAGACCATCTAGCGAACTGTTATAGTCTGAACTGAGGAAATTAGAACCTGAACCAAGGTGGTGTCAGTATCAGATGAAAGAAGTATATATATTTTCAAGGGATGTTATAAAATGCTATTGATAAGGCTTAGCAACAAAATGAATATGGAAGGATGGGGAGGGGGAGGTGAATGAGAGTGAGGACTTGACAATTATACCTAGGTGGTGATCCTGGAGGAGTAGGAAGATGGCCAGTGACATGCAAATTTGGGAGGGGACAGAGCATGGGGAAAAGATAAGTTCAGTTCTGAACATGTTGAGTTTAAGATGTATATGGGATATCTAGATTGAAATATCCAATAGGCAGTTGGAGATGTGAGACTAGAGAATAGTAGATAAGTTAGAGCTAAATAAGTAGATTTGAGGATCATCACCATAGAGGTGATTATCGAATACATGGGAGTTGATGAGATCACCAAGTGAAATGTAGAAAAGAAGAAGAAAAGAGAGGCCAGGAATGAGCCCTGTGGGACACCCAGGATTAGTGGGCATGACTGGGTAAAGATCCAGCAAAGGAGACTAAGAAGGAGAGGTTGGATAGGTAAGAATATATTCCAGTGTAGTTGGGAGGAAATTATTATTACTACCAGGACAGGATGGGATATTATGTTGAGGTGATCTGAAGTAAAGAACTGGGAAGAGAGGAAGCTTTCATAATACACATATATGTTTGTATTTGTATGTATATACACATTACTGACAGCTAAAGATGTGTAATGAAAGCTGCCCTGAGACTGGGTGACAAAAATGAATGATTTCACCCACATACAGAATGGAAAAGTGAAAATTAATTAGTGGAAGCATATCAGAGAAGTACACTTGTCATTGTCATCCACCAAGTCCTAGTTGTCTCATAAAGATCTGCCTCATAAGCATTAGCCCTAGCACCTAAGTACATTAATAACATGCTAGGTAGATTTTTGTTTGTCATCGGATCATTGGTCTTCTCCAATAAATGGTACAGATCACAATCCATCTCCACCTTTTCTTCCTACATGGATCTTAGCAATGTTCTCCCACAAATCCTACACAGGGATCTCTCTCTGTCTTTGTCTCTGTCTCTGTCTCTGTCTCTCTGTCTCTGTCTCTCTCTCTCTCTCTCTCTCTCTCTCTCTCTCTCTGTTTCTCTCTCTCTCTCTCTCTCTCTCTCTCTCTCTCTCTCTCTCTCTCTCTCCCTCTCTGTCTCTCTCTCTCTCTCCTTCTCTGTCCCCCTGTCTGTCTCTCTGTCTCTCTCTGCCTGTGTATGTGTCTCTCTCTCTCTGTCTCTCTCTTTGTCTCTCTGTCTCTGTCTCTCTCTGTTCCTCCCTCTCTCTCTCTCTCTCTCTCTCTCTCTCTCTCTCTCTCTCTCTCTCTCTCTCTCTCTCTCTCTCTCTCACACACACACACACACACACACACACACACACACACACAAAAGATACCGTGGAATATATAGGCTGCCCATCAATTTTCCCTCATCCTGACCACACGACAAGCTCAACTCATTTTCCAGTCCTATATCTCTCTGTGGTTATCCTTTAAGCTATTTCTCCAGTGCAATTCCTCATTCAATCAATCAAAAGGCATTTATTAAGACTTCTATATGTCAGATTCTGTGTTGGACAATGGAGATGCAAAGACAAAACTGTCCCTGCCCTCAATTGGTAATATGTTTTTGCCTCATCACATTTACTATGCCCTCCCCATTGTTTTTTGGGTAACCCACAATTTTAATTCTTGTGATATTCTGGTATTTCATGATTCACAACCACTTAACATCATAGAAAAAAGAGAGATTGGAACTAGACCTGTGACTTCAGTGGAGAAGGAGCAGTTGCCAATGAGGCAACTCCTTCTACCTATGCAAGTCAGAATCTTCTGCAACATTGCTTAGAACAACTCAAGTGACTTGCCCAAGACCACACTGCTATTATTTGTCAGAAGTGTGACTGGAATGAAGACTTGAATGAATTGAATAGGATCCAAGACAATTTTCTGTCCACTACACCATGGACATTTTTAATGGACCTTTATTTTAGGGAATAGCTTGAGATCTTCACAAGAAGTGCACAAGTTCAACCTAATCTGTTCTCTTATTCAATTCTTGTTCAAGTTGCAGTGTCAACCCAAAACATTTTTTCCTATTATATCTATTTTGTTTATGAGATATTTCTGTAAATAACATTGACATACCTGACACATAACACATACACTGCATACAACTTTGGAAAGTAGCCATAATCCATCTACAATATTGACTAATCCAAAATAAAACTTGAACATTGCACTCAGGTTCCCATGATAGGTAAAAAAAATTCTTCCAAATTGTAATAGCAGACATTTATGCAATGCTTTAGAAAATACTTTACTTATTTTATCCTCATGACAACCCTGGGATAAACTTACCCCCGATTAACAGATGAGGAAACTGAGGAAGACATTAAATGATTTGCTAGCATCTGAGGAAGTATTTAGCCTGAGATCTTCCTCACTCAAGGTCTAGCACTCTATCCACTACACCACCTAGCTACCTCTAAAGCCTCTTTATGTTTGTAACCAATAGATAACTGAAAGGGAATAGTAAGAAAAAAAATCTGCTCAATGGTAAATTTTTTAAAGTTTCTTACCTTTTTTTTCCTAGAATAACTTCTGAAATTCCTTTTTGAACATGATTTTTCTTCCATCTCTTTTTCTTTGTACTCTTTAATCAAAGGTGAATCAATATGTTCTTTTGAATCTTCTTCATCATCATCTTCATCTTCTCCTTCTTCTTCTTCACATTCTACTATCTGGCCATGTTTGTCACTGCCCAGTCTTTCAATTGTCTCCTTTATTGTTCCAATTTTCTTATTTTTTACTAGTATTTTGAATTTCAGTGCCTATGGATATAAATTGAATGGTAGGTATAATAATTCATTTTTTACTAATTCTTCATAAATATCAATTAAAAACCATTTCATGATATTTAATTAGAATAATGAACATTTGTAGTATATAAACATAGATAATGATGGTTGGTATAACCTACCAGTGTAAATGTTACACTTTAGCTTATGTAGCGAACTCCATTCTTTCTGCTGAGTTTAACAGTTAGGTCATCATTGGGAATTTTTGAGAGAATAGTTTCAGTAGAGTAGTAGGGATAGAATTTAGACTGTTAGGGATTGGTGAGTCAGTTGGTGGTGAGAAAATTGGGGCAATAAAACTATTCTTTTTAAAGTTTATAAATGGAGATGCAGAGAAAGTTTTTAACAAAATACAACACCCATTCCTATTTTAAAAAAAACACCAGAGAGCAAAGGAATAAATGGAGACTTCCTTAAAATGATAAGTAGCATCTATCTAAAACCATCAGCAATCTGTGTCTGCATCTGCATCTGCATATGTAATGCAGATATGCTAGAAGTATTTCCACTAAGATCAGGGGTGAAACAAAGATGTCCATTATCACCACTGCTATTCAGTATTGTACTAGAAATGGTGAAAGAAATAAAATAGGCAAAGAAGAAACAAAGCTATGACTCCTTGCAGATGACATGATATACTTAGAGAATCCTAATGAATCAACTAAAAAATTTCTTGAAATAATAAATAACTTTAGCAAAGTTGCAGCATATAAAATAAACCCACATAAATCATCAGTGTTTCTATATATTACTAACAAAACTGAACAGCAAGAGATAGAAAGAGAAATTCCATTTGAAGTTACTGCAGACAATACAAAATATTTGGGAGTCCACCTGCCAGGACAAAACCAGGAACTATGTTAACACAATTATAAAACACTCTTCACACAAATAAAATCAGGTCTAAACAACTGGAAGAATATCAGTCGCTCATGGGTAGGCCGAGCTAATATAATAAAAATGACAATTCTACTTAAATTAATTTACTTATTCAATACCATACCAATCAAATTACCAAAAAAACTTATAGAGCTAGAAAATAATTACAAAATTCATCTGGAAGGACAAAAGGCCCATAATATCAATGGAATTAATGAAAAGAAATGCAAGGGAAGATAGCCTAGCTATATATTATAAAGCATCTATCATCAAAACTACTTGGTACTGGCTAAGAAATAGAGGAGTGGATCAATGGAATAGGTTAGGTACACAAGACACAGTAGTCAATGACTTTGGTAATCTACTGTTCAATAAACCTGAAGACTCCAGCTTCTAGGATAAAAACTCACTATTTAACAAAATCTGCCAGGAAAACTGGAAAATAGTATGGTAGAAACTAGGCATAGACCAACATCTTACACAATATACCAAGATAAAGTCAAAGTGGGTACACAATTCAGATAGAGAGACTGATACTATAAGCAAATTAGGAGAGCAAGGAATAGTTTATCTGTCAGATTTAAGGAGAATGGAAGAATTTATGACCAAACAAGAGAGAGAGAACATTATGAAATGCAAAATGGATCATTTTGATTACATTAAATTGAAAAGTTTTTGCATGAGCGAAGCCAATGTAACCAAGATTAGGAGAGAAGCAGAAAGCTGGTAAACAATTTTACAACCAATGTCTCTGATAGAGGCCTCATTTCTAAAATATAAAGAGAACTGAGTCAAATTTATAAAAATACAAGTCATTTCCCATTTGATAAATGAACAGGCAGTTTTCAGAGGAAGAAATTAAAGCTATCTATGGTCATATGAAAAATGCTCTAAATCATTATTGATTAGAGAAATGCAAATGTGTACCACATCATGCTTATCAGCTTGACTAACATGACAAAACAGAAAAATGATAAATATTGGAGAAGATGTAAGAAAACTGGAACACTAATGCATTGTTGGTGGAGTTGCAAACTGATTCAACCATTCTAGAGAGCAATTTGGAACTATGCCCAAAGGGCTATAAAACTGTACATACCCTTTGACCCAGCAATAGCATGTCAAGGACTATATCCTAAAGAGATCATAAAAATAAGAAAATGACCCAAATGTACAAAAATATTTATAGCAATGCTTTTTGTGGTGGCCAAGAACTGGAAGTTGAGGGGATACCCATCAATTGGGGAATTGCTGAACAGGTTATAGCATATGAATGTAATGGAATACTATTGTTCCACAAAAAATGATGAGCAAGCCAACTTCAGAAAAGACTTACATAAACTGATGCTGAGTGAAGTGAGCAGAACCAGGAGGACTTGTACACAATAACAGCCACATTGTGCAATGACTAACTTTGATAGACTTAGCTCTAATCAGCAAAGCAAGGATCTAAGACAACTCCAAAAGACATGATGGAAAATTCTATCCATATCCAGAGAAAGAAATATGGAGTCTGAATGCAAGTCAAAGCATACTATTTTCCTTCTTTATTGTTGTAATTTTTTCTTTCTCATGGTTTCACCCATTGGTTCTAATTCCTCTTTACAATATGACTAATGTGAAAATATATGTGTATATATATATATATATATATATATATATATATATATATATATATATATATATATATGTAGAGCCCATATCAGATTGCACACTATCTTGGAGAGGGGGCAGGAGAGGGATGGGGAGAAAATTTAGAACTCAAAATTCTATGGGAGTGAATGTTGAAAACTAAAACTAAATAAATATTTTTTAAAAAAATTAGAAATGGAAGGAGAGATAAGATAATAGCCTAACTAACATGATTACAGAAAATATTTTTAGGAGATGTAGCACCTGGTTATTTGCTCATCTTTCTTTCCCTTTTCCATTAATGACACTATTCTACTAATCCCCCAGGCTCAAAACTTCAGTCACCTTTGTTTCTTTCTCTATCACTCATATATCCAGTCATTTACCAAATCATATTGCTTCTTCTTCCTCAAAATTTATCAAATCAATTATATTCCCCCTAGTACAGGTCTTTAATACATCTTATTTATACCATTAAAGCAGCCTCTGAATTAGTCCACATTCTTCTCATCTCTTTGAAACTAATCTGTGACATTCTAGGTACTATTACTAGATTAATCTTCTAAAGCAGAGCTTTAATGAGTCATTTGTTCATTTATTGATTCTTGTCAACCCCTTAATCAACAGTCTTTAGTGATTCCTCACTGCCCACTACAAGAAATTCAAATTCTCAACTTGGTATTAAAAATGCTGCATGTATTGGCCTCAATCAATTTTCTATCTTTATTTCCCATGACTTTTGTATATGTACCCTATCCTTTAATCAATTTGGATTCCCATACATATCCCATGCTTTCTGATCTCTGCAGATATGCTTGCATTGTGTCCCTATCTACCTCATCTAGAATGCCTTACAATCATGTCCACCTATCCAAATCCTAAACATCCTTCAATGTCAATCTAAATTACCAATTCTTTCAATAAAGGTTCTATAATGTGCCCCTCCCCCATACTGGACACAGTTTCTTCTTCCTACAAACTCCAATAGCATTTTTTTTCAGAAGAAATTGAATGCTTTTTATTGACTTGACCTAAAATCTTAGCATGAAAAATTTTCCTTGCCTGGAAAGCTATTTGACGGGTCTCAGAGGACTACCTGTTCACGTCCCTTCTTTTGCCTTTATTCCTCAATTCTTTATTATGGTTTTATAAATTCAATTTCATTCAAGAAGCATTTATTCATTACCTTTTGTGTAATGAATAAATGTAGCAAGTATTATGCAATGAAATTAGGTAGCAAGGCACGATGCTAGACACTGGAGATGTAAAGGGAAAAAAATAAGTCCCTGCCCTCAAGAGCTTACATTTTCCTGGAGAACAGGAAGAGTTCAACACGTAAATACAAGACAATTTGAAGGAGAAAGCACAAAACATTATTAATAATTAATGAAAATGATTAGTCAACTTATAGTTGTATAGCATTTATAATTACAAAGTGCTTTAACACAATATACTTACATTTTATTTTCTTAATAAGCCTGTGATTTAAGTAGCAAAAATATTATCCCCATTTCACAAATGAGGTTACAGTGGGTAAGAATAGTTCATTTATTAATCAGCAAGCATTCGTTCATTACTTACTACGTGCCAGAAATCATACTTGGCACTACAGACAAAAAGCAGAAATGAAACAGGCCCTGCCCTCAAGGTTAAGGGGTTTGTTTATGATTACATAGAAGTATGAACCCGTGTTGAGGACTTCCTTCCTCTATATTATACTGAAATAATTTTGAACTTAGGTATATATTCACATGTTATAAATATGTCTTTAATTGATATCTTAACTGAAGAGTTACAATCCATAATTTACCCAGCATAATCAAGATCACAGTTAAAATATAAAAATTCTAAAACAGTAAACCAAATCATCACAACTTAACTCAAAAACCTGAATTGCTGGAATCTTAAATAATTCACATTGGGCAGTTGTGTGGAAGAAGGATTAGGAATAGGAGAGAAAAGAACATTCTTATATTTACAAAGCTATATTAACCTATGCTATAGTTACCTCAGGTGAAGGTAATTCATTTGGAAAATTTTCAAGCACATCAGAAAGAAGTGTATCCCCAAGAATACTTTGTAAATTACTTGCCATTATTTCTTGTTGATGAGGGGAGCAGTGATTTTCTAGAGAGAGTACCACTGGATAGTCAGATGCCTAAAAAGAGATTGTGATTAAGATTAGTCACCAGAAAGACAAAATAATTTTATTGAAAATAATCATATAAATTCTTTGGGTTTTTCATACATTTTAAAAGTTTGGGGACCTTGGAAAAGGGAACAAGAGAAGTTCTTGTGGGTTTCAAACAAACAAAAAGTGGAGGAGAGAGCTGACACAATTTAGATAAGGAAAAAGCAACTACGTGATATTTCCTTTTTTAAACATAAATTTCTAAAATAATGGGCAGTTGCAAACAAGTAAAATAATTATGTACAGATGAAAGTGTCCCCAGAAGAGCAAATAGGGAAAAGCAATAGGTTTGTTTAAAGTGAAGGGGACATTCTCAAGGGATGCTGTTAATTCAATAAACATCTATAAAACATTTACTATATGCAATTCATAGAGATATAAAGACAAATAGATACAAAGATCTCCAGGAGTTTACAATCTTACTTACTTACAGGAGTTTACAGGAGGGCAATAGCATGTTCACAGGTAAATATATACAATGTAATTTTCCAAAGGAGAAAGCACTGAAGTAAATGGGAGAGGCTTCCCATAGAAGTTGGCACCTAAACCGAGCCTTGAAGGATGTAACAACAATGCTACTTGCCACTACTGTGGCTGTGTAAAGCCAATAACCCCAGCACACAGGAAGGCTGCTAGCACAGGTTCTTTGATCTGCTTTTCTAAGGAAAGCAACTGTAAGGGGTTTATAATTTCACTTTAATTAAACATACATACATCACTCACTTAGCTCAAGGGAAAAAGTCAGCACCCTGAACTTCAGAGCAAATACTAACAGAAATTACAGAGAAAATATAAAACAGACCAAATAACACAAATCAATAGACAGGCTTCCAGCTGTCTGACCAAAGCTATAGATACATAGTTACCAGAGAGAGAAGCACCAACATCTGGGTTTCAAAGCCAGGGACGCTCCTTAACGGCTACTCAGAGTCTCCACACCAGGACTCTTCCAATGAGTGGGCCCCACACAAAATGCTAACCTCAGAGTATATATACCCTTTTTCAGGGCCCAAGGGCTTCACACCTCTCATTACCTAATTAGCAAAAGGTTTTGGGCCTTCCTACAAACAAAGGCAAGACTCAATCAAAGGCACTTGATTGCCTTGGTGCTGAGAAAAAGCAGTAAAAAGTCCCACTTTGTCTGTCCTAACAAAGGATGCCAGGGTTTCTAAGAGGTGGAGATGAAGAGGTCATTTCAGGTATGGTGGAACAATTTGTCCAAAGGGACAGAGATGAGGCATAAACAGTAGGGGTTTGAGAACTAATTAACATTCTGGTGTAACAGAGGACTGAACAATGAGCTCAAACCCTGAAAGTACGGTCAGGATGCCACTGATGCAATTACACACACACACACACACACACACACACACACACACACACACACACACAAGGCTGTGGAGAGTTGCTTCTGGGAGATCTGTGAGGATATGTAAAGGAAGTGCCTTATAGAAACCAGAGGATGAATAAGCATTGTGAAAGTGATTACAGTATGCAAGCCACATGTTTTAATAGCAGCCTCTTCATGGTGTAAGGGGAGAAGTGTCAGACTCTCTCCCCATCCGAGGCCAACATGTGGCCCCAAGAAAACAGGCCTCAATTCTTTGCCTTAATTTATCACTTTAGGTGAAATAAATTAATCTGGAATCTACAGCTTTGTGAGTTTTCAAGAGATCAGGACAGTAAGGCATCTGGGAGTCCAAGAATTGAGTCCATGATTAGTTTTTCAGACAGCCCAGCATCAGTACCTCAAAGAGCAAGGACTCATCCCAGTGATAGCTAAGGAAAGGACTCATCCATTAGTCATGCCACATTTGAATGTGAATTTGGTAAGATCAACACTATATTAAACCTGAGCTCATTCTTCCCAATGACAAAGATAATAGAGGGAAGAATTGTGCCTCTAAGCTATTGGGAGGTGGGGAATATTTGTAGTTCCATTCTTGCTATATCTTAGAAGTTAATATTCCCTTGTAAAAACTAATTGGTTAAATGGAACTGAGCATCTAGGCACTGTTGGTTAACAGTGGAGAAAACACACCCAGAATAGGTACCCAAGCTTATAATATTAAAGAAAGTGGCCTCAACCCTGTCAATTTTACCCCAAGAGCCCTGGGGAAGCAGATATAGCCAGACATACTTTGCAATCATGAGTTCACAGCATGCTGGCTACACTGGGATTTATACTTTAAGGTGGATGAGCATTCCCTTGAAGTCCTTAAAGTGACTTTAACTACTTCAGCCTTTGAACTGGAAGAGATCTGAGTCACACCTGAGAGTTTTAAAAGACATACATAGCCTGCAACAAAGCAGACTGATAGGAAGCAACAGGGAGAGAGCATCCCCAGTCTCACTCAAGATATAGTGACCTAAACAGGAATCATTTGTACAGGGGCAACACCTGACAAAAAAAATCAAAGAGAAGACATGAAAGAGGTAGGTGAAAGTAGAATCAGAAAAGGGAGAGATCAAATTGGACTGTATGGCTTCTCTAAATACCTCAGAACAAAGTGGTCCTCACCCTGAGTTCTAATTTCTGAGATGCAGTTAGGCATCTGGCAGCTAGATAGCATAGTAGATAGTGTTGAACTTGTGGTCAGGAAGACCTGAGTTCAAATCCAGCCTCAGACATTAGCTGTGCAACTTTTGGCAAGTCACTTAACCTCTATTTGCCTGAGTTTCCTCAACTGTAAAACAGAGATGATAATAGCACCTAATTACCAGGGCTGTTGTGAGGACCAAAGGAGATATTTGCGAAGCACTTAGCACAGTGGCTTGCATGTAGTAGATGCTACACAAATGCTAGCTGCTACATAAATGCTAGATTATCATTGTCATCATCATCATCCTCATCATCATCTGCCTAAAAGGCTATATGGCCCACCTTGTTCTCCCCCTTCTCTGCAACAATTCCTCCATACTTTCAGTTCTAACTCTTGTTTCTTCTTTTTCAGTTTCTTCTGCCAGATGTTCCTCCTGTACCACCAATATTTTCCACTTCAGCTTGTTAATTCCCTGATCCTTCTTCTCAATCTGCCCTGATGAAGTCTATGTGTGTCTCTTAAAACTCCCAAGTGTGACTCAAATCCCCCTCTCCCAAATCAAATATCACAAAAATTCAAAAAACTTTCAGGAATGCAAGGGAATGTTTGTCCCTCTGATCTTAAAAAAAAGTCTCAGAATGCCAGTCAGTTCTCAAACCTCTGTTATATCTGGAATGCCAAGAACCAGAAATAGTTGGTGTAGTTGACTAATGTGAGTAGAATATAATGTAAGTAAAAGAGATTAATATGAAATAAATTTGGAAAGGTTAAGTTGAATCTGGAATGTAGAGGGCTCTAAATGTTAAGCTAAAGAGTGTGAATATAGAAACGCTAAAAATTTTTAGCAAGGGAATGATATGATCAGATTTTTATGCCTTAGGCAAATTATTTTGGCAACTCTGTAGAGAGTGGATTGGAGAGAGAAAAACAGAGAAGCAGAGAGTCCAATTAGAAAGCTATTACTACAGTCCAGAAAAAGGGTGGCAAATACCTGAATTATGATAGTAACTATGAGTGGGAAAGAAGAGGATGGATGCAAGGAATATAATGAAAATAAAATCAATAAAGACTGACTGGATAGTGGGGGAGGAATGCAACAGAAGATTCAAGATGAGGGCAAGCAGTGTTCTCTGGGTAGGAGAAACTAACATTTTTTTGCAATGGAGATACACTAAAAGTTTCCCAATAAAATACAGGAGTAAAGTAAGAAAGATCCCTCTCCTCATTGTTTTTTTTTTCACATAGTTATAGAAATGCTAACTACAGCAATAAAATAGGAGAAAGAAATTAAAGGCATAAACAGGAAAAGAAGAGAGAAAATTGTCCCTATTTGCAGATTAGATGGTAGTTTACTTAGAAAATCCAAGAGAAACAGCAAAGAATCTAATCTTCAGTAAAGTAGTAGCATAGATTCAATTTATGAAAACCATCAGCATGTAGACACAGCAATAACCAAATCCAGAAAGAAATAATAAAAAGAGAAGTCCCATTCCAAGTAGCTGCAAAATGCATAAATATTTGAGAGTCAATCTACTAAGGCACACTTCAGACTCTAGACTTTCATAATTGCAATTACAAAGCACTCCTTAAAGAAATATAGAATGACTTAGGTAATTGGAATAATAATCATTATGCATGATTGGGCCATGCCAACTTAATGTGTAAGTAATATACATCATATATGATAGATAAATAACCACACTATCTAAATTAATTTACAGATTTAGAGTTATACCAATTAGATTACCAATAGGTACTTAGTATTCATTTGGAGGAACAAAGTCCAGAATCTCAAGGAAAATAAGGAAAAATGTAGGAATAAAGGGAGAATAGCTCTTCCAGTCTTCAAATGGTATCATGAAGTTGGAATCATTAAAACTACTTGATATTGGTTTAAAAAATAGAAAAGCAGATCAGTGGAAGCAAATAGACAAAAAAGAATCAGAAACAACTCAATTATAAAGAGAGAGCAAGAATTATTTGAGGAAGAACTACCTTTTCCCAAGAACATCTGTGGAAAAAATGGAAAGCAGTTTGGCAAAAATTGGGCTAAGGCCAATAATATATCATTTTGTAGTATCAGACCTGTGATTTCATTGGTATAGGGAGTTCCCAATGAAGAAACTCCCTCTACTAAGGCAGGTCAATCATTTCTCTGCAAATTATAGTTTTAGAAAATAAGTGCTTGGGGCACTGAGAGGTAAAATTATTTGTTCAGGTTTATACAGAGAGTATGTATCAAAAGTAGGATTTAAATTTATATCCTTCTGACTCTAGGATTGGTTCTGTATTCATTATACCACAATGCCTCTGTACCTTGTACCACATGCAACAATAAATGTAAAATGGTCTTGTGACCTGAATAGTAATGGCCAAAAAATCAAGAATTCATAAGAAAAAAAAAGCTCATATGATTTCTAGAGCTATGGTTAGAATTAGAGTTCTAACTGAAACAAGGGAGAAGGGTAATGACAAAAAATAAATAATTTCAGTTACATAAAATTGAAAATATTTTGCATAGATTAAATTAGTATAGCTGGGGCAAAAAGAGAACCATCAAGTGAGAAAAATCTTTATAGGGGTCTGCTATTCAATATAATATACATATATGCATATATACATACATGAAAATAAGTCAGACTTGTAAAACTAAGAACTGGTACCCAAATTGATATGTATGTGTATATGCAAAGGATAGGAATCAATAATTCTTGAAAAAATTTCACAGTATTAACAGCCATATG
Organism: Trichosurus vulpecula; assembly: GCF_011100635.1. Lineage (NCBI taxonomy): Eukaryota > Metazoa > Chordata > Mammalia > Diprotodontia > Phalangeridae > Trichosurus > Trichosurus vulpecula. The sequence goes on along the minus strand of NC_050577.1, from coordinate 185,855,357 downwards.
AAAGATCATCGCCTTTGAATACAAGATGAAAACAATTTGAAAGAAATATAGAATGACTTAAGTAATTGGAAGAATAATCATTATGCATGATTGGGCCATGCCAACTTAATGCATAAGTAATATACATAATATACATTATATACATAACCAAACTACCTAAACTAATTTACAGATTTAGAGTTATACCAATTAGACTACCAACAGGTACTTTGTAGAGCTAAACAAATAACAAAATTGATACAAACTCCTTTGTATGCCTCTCTGAGGAGAAATTAGTGAGTTATCTTTTTATTTAACTACAATGTATGGGCATGTTCTGCTTTTATTCATAATAAGAAAGTCAAGATTGATATAGCTCAAGATATTGCATAGGTCTTCAAATTAGATTTATAGACAATCAAGAGATTGACCTAACAATTGGCACAGGAAAAACCAAGCGAAGATGAAGAATGCACATTGCAAAGATTATGAAATGCAGTTGGGTGGAGACTCGTTGAGTTAGTTCATCAGTTCACATATCTTAGACAGAATTGCCTATGGGCAATAAGGTATATCAAGAAATAAAGAAGTAGAAGAAAAGAGAGGGGCTAGGTGGGATTTGAAAAATTGGGCATTTTTTGCAATGAAACCAAAGTACTCCAAAATCTCTCTCAGTCTCTCTCTCTCTCTCAGTCTCTCTCTCTCTCTCTCTCTCTCTCTCTCTCTCTCTCTCTCTCTCACACACACACACACACACACACACACACACACACCATACTTTTAAACACCATTATTTTTCCAGTGGTATTATGTCTCTGAGAATTATGGACTACCTAAATTAGTTCTATTCTAAGACCATAGGGGAAAATTAAAGAGAGAATTAAAGGCTTTCTGACCATTTTTCATTATTACTTGGCAGCAAATGGTAAACCAGCAGACTGACTAGAGAAGTAAGAGATATATAAAAATATGCATCCCAATGACATTTATTGGAAATTTGTATTTAGAATCCTCTGAGGCAGTAGAGGGCTAGAGATCCATATGGGCAATTCTTTAGGGCCACATGTAAACCTAAGTTTCCACCACCTATATGGGCATGATCAGTTTATGGTTTCCAGCTTTCCTCTCATGTTCAAGAAAGATCATCTCAATGATATACATTAGTGACATTTGACCTGTTTTCCTCTATTCCCAGGGGCTTTAGAACAGTGCTTGTAGAGAGATATGATATTTTCTGTTACCTCTGCTCCAAGATATATATTTTATCTTATTGCTTTATAATTGGCTGAGGCAGTGAAAGAAAATGAAAAAGGGGAAAATGTGCCTCACCTTATATCATTGGCTTTGCAAATTTGTTAAGCCCATTCGTGTGGCTTTGATTAGTGTATGAGAAACTTTCCCAGAATCCATGAGTTTACTGTTCCATATAGATGGATATTAGATCATAAGATAAAAAACTGTGGTTCTCTTAATTGATCTCTTAATTGCCAAATTCAATGACCTCTTCTCAATCTTCAACCTCTCTGCAGCCTTTGACCTGGTTGGTCACTCTCTCCTCCTTGATTTTTGTAACAACAATGCTACTTGCTGCTGCTGTGGCTGTGTAAGACCAATAACACCAGCACACAGGAAGGCTGTTAGCACAGGTTCTTTGATCTGCTTTTCTAAGGAAAGTAACTTTAGGGGGTTAACAATCTTACTTTAATTAAACATACATATAGGCTGGGTGGAGCCAAGATGGCGGCTGGAAAGCAGGGACCAGCCTGAGCTCCCTGCCGAGCCCCTCCAAAAACCTATAAAAAATGGCTCTGAACCAATTCTAGAACGGCAGAACCCACAGAACAGCAGAGGGAAGCAGGGCTCCAGCCCAGGACAGCCTGGATGGTCTCTGGGTGAGGTCTATCCCGCACGGAGCTGGGAGCTGGAAACGGAGTGGAGCAGAGCCCAGCCTGAGCGGCGTGGACCAACAAGACCAGCAACCGGGCAGAGCATGCCCTAGCGCCCTGATTCAGTGAGCTGCGGCAGTTACGAGACTTCTCAACCCACAAACACCAAAGACAACAGAGAAGGTTAGTGGGAAAAGCTGCGGAAAGTGGAAGGAGCTCGCGGTTCGGCTTCCAGCCCCGGGGGCAGCGGAGGTGGGGCAGCTAGGGCTGCTGCTGCTTCCGGCTCCAGGCCCACCTGGTGGGAGGAATTAAGTGGCAGATCAGAGCAGGGGTGCACAGCCTGCCGAAGATCTGAGCCCAGTTCGGGTTGGGGGTTCTTGGGGAAGGAGCAGTGCTAGTGTGGCAGAGCTGGCACCTCCCCCCAAAACGTGGAACATAGAACTCTGTAGTCTACAAGCAGTCATACCCCACTGAAAAACTCAAAGGTCAAGTTAGTTGGCTGGGATTATGGCCAGGCAGCGAAAACACACCGAGATTCAGTCTCAGACTCTGCATTCTTTCTTTGCTGACAAAGAAGACCAAAACATACAGACAGAAGAAATTAATAAAGTCAAAGAGCCTACAACAGAAACCTCCAAGAAAAACATGAACTGGTCCCAGGCCATGGAAGGGCTCAAAAAGGATTTGGAAAAGCAAGTTAGAGAAGTAGAGGAAAAATTGGGAAGAGAAATGAGAAGGATGCAAGAAAACCATGAAAAACAAGTCAATGACTTGCTAAAGGAGACCCAAAAAAGCACTGAAAAATACACTGAAGAAAACAACACCTTAAAAAATAGATTAACTCAAGTGGCAAAAGAGCTCCAAAAAGCCAATGAGGAGAAGAATGCCTTGAAAGGCAGAATTACCCAAATGGAAAAGGAGGTCCAAAAGACCACTGAAGAAAATACTACTTTAAAAATTAGATTGGAGCAAGTGGAAGCTAGTGACTTTATGAGAAATCAGGATATTATAAAACAGAACCAAAGGAATGAAAAAATGGAAGACAATGTGAAATATCTCCTTGGAAAAACCACTGACCTGGAAAATAGATCCAGGAGAGATAATTTAAAAATTATTGGACTACCTGAAAGCCATGATCAAAAAAAGAGCCTAGATATCATCTTTCAAGAAATTATCAAGGAGAACTGCCCTGATATTCTAGAGCCACAGGGCAAAATAGAAATTGAAAGAATCCATCGATCACCTCCTCAAATAGATCCAAAAAAGAAATCTCCTAGGAATATTGTTGCCAAATTCCAGAGCTCCCAGATCAAGGAGAAAATACTGCAAGCAGCCAGAAAGAAACAATTTGAGTATTGTGGAAACCCAATCAGAATAACCCAGGATCTGGCAGCTTCTACATTAAGAGATCGAAGGGCTTGGAATGAGATATTCCGGAGGTCAATGGAGCTTGGATTAAAACCTTGAATCACCTACCCAGCAAAACTGAGTATCATGCTCCAAGGCAAAATATGGATTTTCAATAAAATAGAGGACTTTCAAGCTTTCTCAATGAAAAGACCAGAGCTGAATAGAAAATTTGACTTTCAAACACAAGAATCAAGAGAAGCATGAAAAGGTAATCAAGAAACAGAAATTGCAAGGGACTTGCTAAAGTTGAACTGTTTTGTTTACATTCCTACATGGAAAGATGATGTGTATGATTCATGAGACCTCAGTATTAGGGTAGCTGAAGGGAATTTGCATATATATATGTATATATATATATATACACACACACATATATATATATATGTTTATGTATATATATAAGTAAATGTGTATGTATGTATATATCTATGTGTATGTGTATGTATGTGTATGTATGTATATATATATGTGTATGTGTGTGTGTATATATATATATATATATATGTTAAAGAGAGAGAGCAGGCACAGGGTGAGTTGAAGATGAAGGGAAGATATCTAAAAGAAATAAAATGAAATTAAGGGATGAGAGAGCAACATGCTGAGAGAGGGAGATAGGGAGAGATAGAATGGGGTGGATTATCTCGCATAAAGGTGGCAAGAGGAAGCAGTTCTGTGGGAGGAGGGGAGAGGGCAGGTGAGGGGGGAATGAGTGAACCTTGCGCTCATCAGATTTGGCCTGAGGAGGGAATACCATACATACCCAATTGGGTATCTTACCCCACAGGAAAGAAGAGGGAGGAAGATAAAAAAAAAATAAAAGGGGGGGGATGATGGAGGGGAGGGCAGATGGGGGTGGAGGTAATCAAAAACAAACACTTTGGAAAGGGGACAGGGTCAAGGGAGAAAATTCAATAAAGCGGGATGGGTTGGGAAGGAGCAAAATGTAGTTAGTCTTTCACAACATGAGTATTGTGGAAGGGTTATACATAATGATACACATGTGGCCTATGTTGAATTGCTTGACTTCTTAGGGAGGATGGGTGGGAAGGGAAGAGGAGAGAGAATTTGGAACTCAAAGGTTTAAAATCAGATGTTCAAAAACAAAAAAAAAAATTTTTGCATGCAATTAAAAAATAAGATACACAGGCAATGGGGCGTAGAAATTTATCTTGCCCTACAAGAAAGGAAGGGAAAAGGGGATGAGAGGGGAGGGAAGTGATAGAGGGGAGGGCTGACTGGGGAACAGGGCAACCAGAATATACGCCATCTTGGAGTGGGGGGGGGAGGGTAGAAATGGGGAGAAAATTTGTAATTCAAACTATTGTGAAAATCCATGCTGAAAACTAAATATGTCAAATAAATAAATTTAAATTAAAAAAAAAACATACATATATCATTCATTTAGTTCAGGGGGAAAAGCCAGCACCCTGAACTTCAGAAAAAAACACAAACAGAAATTACAAGCAGAAGTTATGTAAACAGAGCCAATAGAAAGAAGATCAGCAGATAGGCTTCTATCTGTCTGCATTACATACATAGTTACCGGGGAGAGAAGCACCAACATCCGGGTTTTCAAAGCTGGGGCTGTGCTCCAACAGCTACCACCCAGAGTCTCATCTGGCCAAATCACAGGAACAATCTTCCAATGAATGAGCCCCCAAAGCAAAATCCTAACCTCAGCGTGTATCTGTACTTCTTCAGGGTCAGAGGGCATCACAACCATGGGACTCAAACCCATGTAACCTAAGCCTTCCTGTGACTTAAGCAGGTCATCAAAGACTCCCAACTCAATCAAAGAATCTTGATTGAAACAAAGGCAAGACTCAAAGGCACTTGATTGCCTTAGTGCTGAAAAGCACTCCAAAACAAAAGAGAACAAAAAGTCTCACCCTGTTTGCCATTACAATATTCTATTCTCTCTAGGTCTGAGGTGCTCCAGCCTCTCCTGGTTCTCCTCCTACCTATCTGACCATTTCTCTGTCTCTTCTGCTAAATTGTCTCCCAGATCACACCCTCTAATCATAGGTGTCCCATAGGGTTCTTTCCTGGACCCCTTTCTCTTCTCCCTCTGTACTATTTCACTTAGTGATTTCATCAGCATACATGGATTTAATTATCACCTCTCTTGCTACTGAATCTGAAAATCTACCTATTTGCCCTAGCCTCTCTACTGATCTCTAGTCTTGTGCCTTCAACTTCCTTTCAGCCCTCTTGGACCATATGTCCAGTGGCCATCTCAAACTCAACATTTCCAAAATTGAACTCATTATGTTTCCCCCTCTAAATCTTCTCCTCCCTCCTAACTTCCTTATTATTGTAAAGCAGAGGTGTCAAACATGTGACCATAATACTCCATAATGCCAAATCAGATTAAAACGTAATTGAGAAGTATTTAAGAAAATAAACAAAAATACAATGGAATGTGGCTAACACTGAAGGTTTTCTTGATAATGTGACTTTCTTAAGTCAATATGTGGCCTTCAGGGATCCTTATCTATGATTTAGTGGCCACTTTTCTATTTGAATTTGACACTAACCTCCCAGTTCCTCAGGCTTGCACACTATTTGTCATCCTTAGATCCTCACTATCTCTCACCCCACCCCACCCCCACTATATCCAATCTGCTGCTAAAGCCTATAAATTTCACCTTCACTACATCTCTCCACTAGGCCTCCTTCTGTCTAACACTGCCACCATTCTAGTGCAAGCCCTCATCACCTCACACCTGCACGATTATAATAGCCTGCTGGTGGGGTTGTCTACCTCAACTCTCTCCCCATTCCAATTCATCCTCCATTCAGCCAGCAAAGTGATTTCTCTAAAGCTCATGTCTGACCAGTCATGCCCTGTCCCTCAGTAAACTTCTCTATGGCTTCCAAGACCAAATACAAAAAAGCTTGTTAATTGATTGAATCACATAGACAAAAGATGATGAGGACCTAAATTATAGGAGTAGCTGTGAGAGTAGTGAAAAGGAGACAGTGTAGGATATATTGAAGAGATGTGCTTAATTAAGCATTCAATCAATAAATACATAATAAGTGTTTACTAAACTGGGAACACACATACAAAGAATAAACAGTCTCTGTCCATCTTACAGATTATAAGATTAAGCTATAGGATTAAGATATAGATTAAGCTTATAGGATTTTAGTGCAAATCCAACATGTGTCAACAGTATGATGTGGCAACCAAGAAAAGCTAACGTGATCCTAGGCAGTATTAAGACAGGCTTTGTGCCTGAAAATGTAAGGGGGTCAGAGTCCTGCTGTACTAAGCCTATGACAAACAAAATTTGAAGTCTTGTGTTCAGTTTGGCCACTATTTTGATAAGGAGAGCACTCAAAGGAGGGCTAGCAGGATGATGAAGAATAATTTCATATGAGGATCAGTTGAAGCAAATGGATGTGTTTCACTTGGAGAAGACTTAGAAAGGGATATGAGAATTGTTTTTAAGAATTTGAAGGTCTTGTCACATGGAAGAGAAATTGGACTTGTTCTACTTGGCCCAAATAGGGCAGAAGTCAGAACATTGGGTAAATGTTGCAAGGAGGAAAATCTAGGCTTAATAGCAGGAAGTTCCTAATTAAGAGTAATCTCAAAATAGAATACCATGGCTTTAGGAGGTAGTGAGTTCCCCCTCTCTGGAAGTATTCAAATGGATAGAAAAATAGATAGTTACCTCTCATATATGTTATAGAGGGTATTACTATTTGGGTATGAGCTGAACTGGTTCTCTAGGGTCTCTTCCTACTCAGGTTCTATGAATTTATAGTGTTGGTAAAATACACTTGCCTGTTTATCTAACAATCTAACCTGAGTATTGTTATTTAAAGCTAATACTACTACTAAGAGCCTGGATTAGGTAATTACACTTTAACAACAGTACATACACACCGTAAATGCATACTTGTTGATCACCTGGATGACAGTTTTAAACAGAATCTTGCTCGTTAGTGTGTAGCCATGATATACAACAGGTTCATTCTGTGATCCATCCCAGCAGTCAATTTCCAAACAACGACATCCCTTCACAAGGGCACTGAATAAAATGAAAACCAAATACTTCTCAGACATCTCACCAGTATAGGGAAGTCAGTAAGGTAACAAATAACCTAGAACAACAGATCACCCCCCAAAACCCACTTATATTTTTTTAAATAAATACATTTTTACATTTGTCCTAATATATCAGCAAGTTTAGTATTCTGAGGATCACAAGACTTAATGGAAACCAGCAAAGGCATACTATAAGGACCTGACTTGGGATGAGATCAAAAATTTCCCTGAATCTTGCAGTGTTCAATTTGTCCCTTCTTAGGTTTCATTTGGAGACCTAGGTGGCACAGCAGGTAGAGTACCCGGCCTGGAGTCAGGAAGACTCATATTCTTGAACTCAGATCCAGCCTCAGATCCTGACTGGTTGTGTGACTCTGGACGAGTATAAAGTTAATGAAACAGGAAGATCTTCCCCATCCATTAACAGGCCCATGTGACCACATGTGTTCAATCACTCATCCTGAGTCACATAGGGCCCACTAGGAGAGGAACTTGCCTAAGAGGAAGCTTGCTTAGGGGGTGGCTTGCTTGTAGGAAGGCTTTCACACCTGTTGGTACTAAGCTAATTAGGCACTGAGTCATGAGGGTTGTGAAGCCTTCTCTAATGGCAAGCAAAGTGGGACATTTGTTGTCTTTTGTTTTGAAGTGCTTCTCAGCACTAAGGCAATCCAGTGCCTTTGATTGAGTCTTGCCTTTGTTTGTAGGAAGGCCCACACTCTTTTGCTAATTAGGTAACGAGAGGTGTGAAGCCCTTGGGCCCTGAAAAAGGGTATATATACTCTAAGGTTAGCATTTTGCATGGGGGCTCACTCACTGGAAGAGTGTCACGTGATTTGAGAAGATGAGACTTTGGGTAGCTGTTAAGAAGCCCCCTGGCTTTGAAAACCCAGTTGTTGGTGCTTCTTTCTCTGGCAACTGTGTATGTATAGCTTTGGTCAGACAGCTAGAAGCCTGTCTGTTGATTTGGGTTATTTGGTCTATTCATATTTTCTCTGTTTGTAATTTCTGTTTGTATTTGCTCTGAAGTTCAGGGTGATGACTTTTTCCTCTGAACTAAGTGAATGATATGTGTATATTTGATTAAAGTGAGATTGTAAACCCCTTAAAGTTGCTTTCCTTAGAAAAGCAGATCAAAGAACCTGTGCTAGCAGCCCTCCATTCTGCTGGTATTATTGGTCTTACACAGCCACAGTAGCACCAAGTAACAGTTTTGTTACACCTTCTGGCTCTGAGAAGTGTATATATATTCTGAGGCTGGTATTTTACTTTGGGTGCTTGTTCATGAGAAGGATCTTTTGATTCCCTGGACAGGACTCTGAGTTAACACCCCCTGACTACTCAGATGTTTGATGCTCCCCCAATCTGGTGGTGTATGTAGGTGGTTGTATTACTTTGTTCAGACAGTTGGAGCCCTATCTGTTGATCTCTGTGATACTTTCTCTGCTTATATTTTCTCTCTGCTTGTATTTTCTCCAGGTTCAGGGTGCTGACCTTTCCCCTGAATTAATGAATGATTTATATATGTTTAATTAAAGTAAGATTGTTGACCCCCTTAAAGTTGCCTTTCCTTTAAGAAAAGCAGATCAAAGAACCTGTGCTTGCAGGCCATCCTGGGTGTGCCAGGGTACTTGCTGTTACAGCAAGCCACTAAACCCTGTTTGCCTCAATTTCCTCATGATTCCAGTATCTCTGCCACTGTGGTATGATGTTATAGTGTTATTGATTCACCAAATTCCACGGTCAGATTTTTTTTCCTGCTTTAGAGTGAAGTGTTTCTTCTTGTTAAAATGTGAATACCTCTTAAATGGATTAATCTTGGATCTCTTGCAACTCTAAAATTCTCTACTCTTTTATGATTGTTTCATCAGTCATTTACATCTTAGTGAAATTAATTCATCTCCTCATCTCATCTTGCCCAGGAGGTAGATGTTGATCGTAAGTAAAATGGAGAGACATTAGGAATCCTGGATGCTCAGATTAGGGGAGTATTTGTAGTATTTACACTCAAAGTGTAAGTTTACACTGAAAGTGTAAAGAACACAGAATGTTGATGCTAGTGAAGTCAAAGGTGAGTTTCACCTATGTCACAATTTTGCCCTGTTTCTACTCCATGCTGATTTTACAAAACATCACCTCTAAAGAGAGTGATGTATCAGGGACTATGCCTCTGGTGCTCACTTTCTCACCTGTCTGATTCACGCATTCTCTGCAGCTAGAGGTAAAGAGATTAGTAAATCAGTTTTTGTTTAGAAATTCTTTATTGGCATTAGGTTTGGGCTCCATCAAAGAACCACCAAGAGAGCAGTTTCTACTCTACTGAATTTCTAAAATCTGTTATCCATCAAGTTCCCAAGCACTGGCCTTTGTTATTTATTGGAATAAAGTCTTTGGCGTAATTACACTAGACCTGAATTCTAGGTTTAAGTTCAAAGTAGTTATTTTAACTCTATCGATTGAATGTGTCACACTTTTACTACTAGAAAGCACATGTTTTATAAATACCTTTTATGTAAATTTTGAAAACTGGTTCCAATTTGAAATTTCTCCTAATTTCAATGGCACAGTTGTGATGATAGAGTATAAATCAAGAGGGATCTTTCAAAATTGTATAGATTTGTTACAATACAATGATCCACATGAAAGTACTTTTAAAAAATTATTATGTGCTATCTAAATGAAAAGCATTCTTTCTTTTCATTAAGTTGGTCAGAAATTATATTTAAAACATTGAGAATGGCATATAATCACTGGATTGCACAGAAACAGTTTTATGGACATACATATCTACAAACCATATCAAGCCCTGGAACAAACACAAACTAGTTTCAGTGGTGGTAGTACGGTGGAAGTAGGAATTCAATTTTTCTTTTTCTCATCTTATTAACTTCATTAATTATGAAACTAGAAAAAACGTTTTTTACCCCTAACTGGTCAGTGGGCATAGACATGGCCTTACATAGGAAACTAGTCAAATGTCTCACTAGCAAAGTAGGTGGTTATGAGGCACACAGATAGGAATAGTCATTGCCTACCTGCTCCAGTGAGATGCCAAACACACTCTGTACTCCTGTCAACTGATGGTCCGCATATGGTACAAGCATGGGTCAGGAGCTAGCTGCTTTTTAGGTGGCACAATATTTCAAATTAAATGCAAAAATAAATACCTTGCATAGCCCCAAAGGTCACTTGGCCCTATTAACTGCCCAGAAATCAGGTAGGTATTATGGGAAGATGAAATAAAGTAATCACTTAAAGGACGAGTCATATCGTGATAAACACGTGTGCAACCCTTTTTAAATAGCAAGCAATCGTTTGAGTTCATATATCTTATAAATCCTTCAATTGTCATCTGGTGTTGTTTTTTCACTACAAAAAAAGATTAAAAAGAAAGCAAAAATTATTTTTACCAATTCAAAGTACACCTATTTCAAAACATTTAGCAGTGGATGTTATCCCTGAAATATTTATACATAGTTAAAATTTCTAGAATTTCAAACTGTCCTGGTATATAAATTTTAATAAGTTAATTCTGAGATCTTCCAGTTCAAAATTAATTTAATAAAATTTCTCAGTTAATTATCTCAAACGATTTCATTCTTATTTGATCATCAGGAAGCAAAGTATATAAAATCCATATAAATTTGTTCCAGTATTTTAAAATATAATAGCTAGCATTCATACAGTTCTCTAAGATTGGCAAAGTCCTTTGCATATACTGTCTCATCTGACCTTCACAACAGTTCCGGAAGTAGTTGCCATTATTATCCTAACTTTAGATATGAAGAAACTTAGACTATCAAGGTTATGTAACTTGCCCCAGGTCACTTAAATAATAAGTATCTCTTACTGATTCCAAATCTTCTACCCACTGTGCCACCTAATTGCCCTAAAATATGCCATATGTACTTCTCTTAACCTAAAATCTATAAAAGATCGGTTTTTTTAATGGTAAACTAAGTATTATTTACTTCACTATTTAGTTTTTAGTTTCAAAAATATTTGTCACAGGACTCCATTATATGGCAAGCTTTCCTAATGTATTTTAAATTATGATTAAGGAAGAAAATCAACTAATGTAATTTTTCAAGAACTCTTCTATTGCTTAAAAAAAAGATACGTCTCTACACATGCACACTTCCACAGGTATCTTCTTTAATGTTAGGAGTTTGCTTATTTATTATAAACATCTTGAGTGCAAGAGTAGTGTCTTCTTCATGTTCTATAACCTCTGACAGCACCGTACAGTGCATGTACCTCTATTTTGCACACTTCTATGTCAGAAGCTGCGTGCATTCAAGGACAAGTGTTATATGGTACCTTGTAAATTATAACAGCTAGAATTTCCCGTGTTGGCAGAGACCCGTAACTCGTCTGCAGTCAACAGCACCCTCCTGTCTTCACAAGTCAGAGCCACCATGCACGAGTGTATCTCCATCCATGTCGGCCAGGCTGGAGTGCAGATGGGCAATGCCTGCTGGGAATTATATTGCTTAGAGCATGGTATCCAGCCCAATGGTACCATGTCCAGTGATAGGACTTTGGGGGTTGGTGATGACTCCTTCAATACCTTCTTCAGTGAGACTGGAGCTGGCAAGCATGTCCCCAGAGCAGTCTTTGTAGACTTGGAGCCTTCGGTAATAGATGAGGTTCGGACTGGCATGTATAGACAGCTATTCCATCCTGAGCAGCTGATCTCTGGCAAAGAGGATGCTGCTAATAACTATGCCCAGGGCCATTACACTGTTGGGAAGGAAATAATTGATCTTGTATTGGAGCACGTTCAAAAACTGTCAGACCAATGCACAGGGCTACAGGGATTCCTGGTATTTCACAGCTTTGGAGGCGGCACAGGTTCAGGTTTCACCTCTCTGCTGATGGAGAGGCTCTCTGTTGACTATGGCAAGAAGTCCAAGCTGGAGTTTGCCATCTACCCAGCCCCACAGGTATCCACAGCTGTAGTGGAGCCCTATAACTCCGTCCTTACCACTCACACCACACTGGAGCACTCAGACTGTGCCTTCATGGTGGACAATGAAGCAATCTACGACATCTGCCGCCAGAACCTGGACATTGAGCGCCCTACATACACCAACCTCAACCGGCTCATTGGCCAGATTGTGTCCTCCATCACTGCTTCCCTGCACTTTGATGGCGCTCTCAATGTAGACCTTACAGAGTTCCAGACCAACCTGGTGCCCTATCCTCGAATCCACTTCCCCCTCATCACCTACTCGCCCATTGTCTCTGCTGAAAAGGCCTATCACGAACAGCTCTCTGTAGCAGAGATCTCCAATGCCTGCTTTGAGTCCTCCAACCAGATGGTAAAGTGTGACCCACGTGATGGCAAGTACATGGCCTGTTGCATGCTGTACCGAGGTGATGTGGTACCCAAGGATGTAAATGCCACCATCGCCACAATCAAGATTAAGAGAACCATTCAATTCGTAGACTGGTGTCCCACTGGCTTCAAGGTTGGTATCAATTACCAGCCCCCAACTGTGGTACCTGGTGGAGACCTGGCAAAAGTACAGCGGGCACTATGCATGCTGAGTAACACAACAGCCATTGCCAAAGCATGGGCCCGTCTAGATCACAAGTTTGACCTTATGTATGCCAAGCAGGCATTTGTGCACTGGTATGTGGGTGAAGGCATGGAGGAAGGAGAGTTCTAGGAGGCTCGGGAAGATTTGGCTGCCCTAGAGAAGGATTATGAGGAGGTAGGCACAGACTCTATAGAGGGCAAAGACGAAAGTGAAGAGTACTAGACAGCATCCAGCAAACATGCTCATCTGGCCCATCTATCTTTGGTGTCTTTCTCTTTTCCTACCACCCCACATCTTTTCTTACTTGAAATAAATATGAACATTTTTTTTGAATACCCCACTGAAGCTTGCAGACCCTGCTGCTTTTTGCTTTGGTGTCTTTCTCTTTTCCTACCACCCCACAATAAAATCTTTTTTTACTTGAAAAAAAATTATAACAGCTATAATTTGTAACTTTATAGCCCTTTGTTCTCGTATAATCAGTAGAACTGATATATTTAAGTATGCTTCAAAATATGGGAAACTAAATAGCAATAGTTGTTTTCTAGTGGCAAAATATGAATTAAATTTATTTGCTGTTTGTAGATAATGCTAAAATGGAGTTGGAATTGGGGTTAGCCAGTACCTTAGATAATAGAACCAGAATTCAATTTGACTTTAGTAAGCTGGTACAGTGTATAGTAACCAATTGTATATTTATGAAGTCTCAAACATAGAAAGAGTACAATAAATGTTGTTCCAGTGAATGAACAGACAAAAATAAGTGTCAGAAATTCAACAGCAACTGGACCTGTGATTTCATTTGTATAGGAAACTCTGAGGGAAGAAACTCCATCTGCCAATGCAGGCCAGCATCTTCTCTGTAATCTATAGTGTTAAAGAAGTACATAGAGCAATGAAAGGATTAGTGACCTGCCTAGGGTGACACAGCCAATATGTGTTAAAATGCAATACTTGAACCGAGGTCTTCCCAGATTTGAGATCAGTTCTTGATCTACTTTGTGCCTGTTTTCCCAAGTTGTTAATTCACTTTTCATAATTTTCTCAAATCACTCTCATTTCTTTTCCCAATTTTTCCTCTACTTCTCTTATCTCTTTCTTTAACTCTTCCAGTAATTCTTGTTGGTCTTATATCAAATTATTACTTTTTCTTTGAGCCTTTGCTTGTAGTTATTTTCACATTGTTGTCTTCTTCTGAGTTTGCATCTTGGTCTTCGCTGCCACCATAGTAGATTTTTATAGTCATGTTCTTTTTGTTGTTTACTCATTTTTCCAGCCTACTTCTTCACTTTGAATTTTATGCTAAAATTCCCTCTGCTCAACTGGGGGTGGGGAGGCACTATCCCAAGCTTCAGATTTTTTGGTGTTATTATTTTCAGAACTAGTTCTAGGGCTCTGTGAGTTTTCAGTGCTTCCAAGGTGGTGTGATCCAGGGAGAGGTGTGGTCACTGCTTTCCTGGTCTTCATTTTGGTCTTTACCCAGGAAGGGCCAATGCTCCCTTGCAGCTGCAACCACTAGTGCTTTTCCTGTCCCTAGAACTGTGAGCAGGTCCCCTGATCTTCTGCTGCAGCAAGCACTAGTGCTCCTCCCTGCCTTAGAACTGTGACCAGGGGTCCTGCTCCCTTGAGGCTGACCACAGGCAATCCTCTGCACCCTGGAACTGCATATGGGCAATAGAGTTGCTGAACAGTGCCAGGTCCTGTACCTAGTGCCAGCAAAGGGTCTTTTGTAATCTGTTTCTGAGTAGTTTTCCAGCCCCCTTATCATCTGTGGTCTGAGAGCTCTTGAAAGTACTGCTGCTGCTGCCTATACTGCCTCCAAGGCCCAATGCTGGTACTCCAAGCCAACCCCACATCAGGAGTCACGAACATCTTCTCCTGACATCCTAAGTTGTCTTGGGCTGGAAAAAAAGTGTCTCACCCAGACTTTCAGAATTTAATTTTAGGCATTATTTTAAAGTTGTTGGGGGGGTGCGGTGTTGGGAAAGTTCATCTGGGTTGCTGCCTCTACTCTACTATCTTGATTCCACCTCCAATCTAGGTTTATTTTTCCTGGGATACTTCAGAAACTACCTGAAAGAACTTTTGACCAATGATATCATCACAGAATCCAGTATCCTGTATACATTATTTATAGTAGAGCAGGGACTAAAACTACAAGACTGAACAAGAAAATACAAGGGGGTCAGTACACTATACCAAGGGTCCAAGAAGCCCTGGACTATTTCTTAGCCTGCCAGTAGCTTTCAATGTTGGTGTTGGATTTACAGTATGAATAAGTTCAGATTCCTATGACAGATGATAAGCGGTTTCATCACAATTTTTATCTGCTCAATTAGATTTTTATGATTTGAATGTATGCCCCAAGGCATCTCAATGTCATGTGATGCTTTCCAGTGACCAATGGAAAAAGTAGCAAGAGATACACATTTTCTGGAAGTGTTGGTGTACCTAAATAGTCTCATTGCTTTTGGAAAGACACTGAGAGAACATGAAGATGTTTTAATGAAGATGTTAGATCAGCCAGAAAGAAGACTGGTCTGAAGCTGTCAATTGACAAGTGCCAGTTTTTCAGAGTCTCTGTTAAGTGTGAAAACTGCAGAATATTATCAAGACATAAGACTAACTGTGAAAACATACTGGCCACATCCAAAATATTGCAAGATTTATGAACATTTTTAGGGCCTGGGAGGCTATTATCACGAATTTTTAATGTATGAAGCTATGGCTAAATCGTTATGCAATCTCACTCATGGACACAAAGAGAATCAGGAAAAAAAAAGTGGGAAAGGTTAATTTTTTCTAAATGCTATGAATCCATTTAGAGATTACTAGAGAAACAAATATGAAAAAGCTCTCAAAGACTTTGTCAATTGCCTGATACATAAACCAAGGTTGGTCTGTGCAGATCCATGGAAACCTTTTGTCCAGAGTACAAATACTAGTCTGGAAGGCTGTGAAGCAATTATCTTTTGCAAGAGTGCTGATCATGGGGAACTGATTGCATTCCCCAGTAGAAGATCTATTGACAGTGAGACTTGCTATCCCAGGAACAAACTGGAGTGCTTGGCTTTAAAGTGTGCTGTCACTAAATGGTTTAGAGACTAGGTGAATAGAACTAAATATCAGATATAGAGACCTGCTGTGGTACAATCCAGAGGTTACAAAATGCTAAAAGTCAGCTTATACCATCAACCAGCAGCAATGTTAATAGTTCATGAGAATCTAATGATCTAACCTATGATTAAGAAAACTTATTTTGGTTCAAGAGAAAGCAAAGTGGTTAAAAATGTACCCAGATGGTAATATTAATGTTTGCCCATGTACTATATGCCTTGCATGCAATCGCATGTTAGTATATGTTAAGTCATGTGTTAACTATTGCTAGTATTTTGCGTATATTACTGAATAACCAAAAACCAACAACACTATAGAGCATATGTTATTATTATGTACCTCTAGCATTTTTATTCAGCTTGCCACCTTTGAATAATGCACTAGAAAGAAAAGGAAGAGACTACTGAGTATCCTTTGGGAGACCCTGAATTGTCAATCTGGCTATCAATCATAGGTGATCTCTAAAGTGAGGTACCTGAGAGAAGGAAATACGCTGAGTATAAAGAATAGGTGGTGGCCATAGATAAGGAAAGAAAGTAGAAAGGAAAAAATAGGAAGAAAAGGTGAAAATGGGAGCAAGGAAGGGAGACAGTAGACACACAGAGAAAATAGAAAGTATATGTTGAAAGTAACAGTTAAGGAAAAGAAGGGTATTCCTAGAAAAGAAAAGTTATACACAAAACTGGTCAATATTGTATGTGTGAGAATATTTTAATATGGCATGTCCCATTTTCATATAAATAAATACGGGCCATCATTAAATTTCAGTTCAATACTATTGACTTATAAAAAATATTTCATATATAACTTTACAAATCTTTGCAATGTAAATACTAATACAAGTTAAGAATAGCTTATACCTTCTTCAATGGGCTCATATTTTTGAATTATTTCAGAGGCAATGATTTTACTCATCTCAACATACTGTTCTTGTCTAAGAAATTCTGTCAGATTTTGTTCAGACAGAATTTTGCGGTTTGAAGAATAGGTATTGAAAATCTCAACAACTTCTTCTCTGTAGGCAAAATTTCGATAAATTGCTCTAAATTCCTCTATGGTTATTTTTCCATTCCTATGTGTGTCATTTTCCTACTAAAAAAAAAGAAAGAATTTATGGAGTGACATAGGCATTTTTTTACCAAAAAATTTATATTTTAAGTTAAAGTATTTTATGTACAAAATATTTTACATTTTAAAGAAAGTAAAATGTTACTATCAAAAACCCACACAGATTGAAATGTGAAGCCTCCTATGTAAGGTGGTGAGAAGAACAGGAAAGAGTCAGGAACTTAGATTATCACTTATATTACTCCACAGTTAAAAATGTAGATTAAAATGAGGGGAAAAATTATTGTCTTTCAATTCATTCAACAGATATTATCGATTATCTATTATTATAGGGGTAGGAAACCCATGATCTCAAGACCACATGTGGCCCTCTAGGTCCTCAAGTGCAGCCCTTTGACTGAATCCAGGACAACGTTTGGAGTTTGAATTCAGTCAAAGGGCCGCACTTGAGAACCTAGAGGGCCACATGCAGCTTCGAGGCAACAGGTTCCCCACCCCTGATCTATTAAAATGTTAGAATAATACTGTGGTATGATAGTCATAACACTATAAAAAATGATAACTACCCTTGAGTTTTCAAGACAGCTAAGGGAACAAGAGATAAACAATTGAATCAAATAACAATTGAAAGTAGCGTATTTTCAAGTTTAGAAAGAGAAAATAAGTCATATAATCTTTCAAAAGACAAAGCTGGGGTGGTCAGGGAAAGTTCATGAAAGAGTAGGGAATGGAAATGACCCTTGAAAAGTTAATAGAATATGGATAAACAAATAAGAAAAGTAAATACATTCCAGATGGGAGAGTGGCATGACATAAGAAATGGAGGACGTCATGTACAAAATATACTTAGGAAGCAGTAAGTAGAATTAAAGAAGGTTGAGGCACAGTGGGTGATAAAGTTTGGGTGGTACACTGGGGCCACACTGTAGAGGACTTTAAATAACACTCTAAGTTTGTATTTTATCCTGTAGGCAATGGGGAACCCCTATAGCCTTTTTTGAGTAGGCAAATGACATAATGAAAACAGTTTTAGGAAAAGCGATCTAATAGCCATGTGCAGAATGCCTTGGCATAAGGTTAGAGGAAGGAATTGCATAAAGAGAGAGTTGTTTATAGAATTCCAGACTTGAGAGAATGAGGAAGAAGATCAAGATAATTGGTAGGAATAGAAGGGAGGAATGTTATTATCAAGTATAATACGAAACTATGGTTGATGTCCTCTGGACTATCTAGTCTATCGATGTCCTTTTTAGAGAGTGATCCCAGAATTGGACATAGAACTCTAGATTTGATCTTATCAAAGTGGAGTATAAGGAGTCTATCACCTCTGTAGTACTAGATACTGTTCTTCTCCTAATGCAGATTATGTTCACTTTTTTATCAGCCATACTGTTGATTCATATTCAGCTAGCAGTCTATGAAAACTCCTATATTGTTTCTAGACAAAACACCATCAAGCTATACTTCTTTGACTTTTTAGTTACAAAACTGAATTCCCAAAATATAAGATTTTACATTTATCCCTACTGAACTTCAGAATAAATTAGATTTAGCCAAATACTTTAGACTATTGAAATTTTCTTTGAAACTGAATCTATTATCTGATTTTTTTGTTCCCCCAAGATTTGTGTCGTTTGAAAATTTGATAATCATGGCGCATATAAGTTTATCAAAGTAATTAATAAATGTGTTGAATGACACAGGGCCAGAAAGTCCCCTTAATACATTTTTTTTCAAATAGAAACATAACCATTAATGATTAGGCTTTGAATTCAATCATTAAAGCAGTTCTGAGTTCATCTAGCTGTATTATCACATATTAATCAATAAACAAGCATTTATTAAGCTCTTAATATGTGGTAGGCACTGTGCTAAATTCTGGGGATATAAAGAAAGGCAATAAATGCAGTGCTTGCCTTCAAGGAGCTCAGATTCTACTGGGGGAGGCAATATACAAACAACTACATATATTCAAGGTAAACATAATGTAAATGGGAGGCAATCTCAGTAATCTCATAGAAAAGGCACTAACTGGGAATGAGAGAGGGAGTGTCAGAATAGAAAAGCCTCTTCAAGAAGATAAGGATTGAATTGAGGAAGTCAGGGAAGTCAAGAGGATACAGGAGGAATGCCCCTTCAGGGAGGGGGAACAGTTAGTCCCCCCAGAGAAGGCATGGAAATGAACACAGTTACAAAACACTTTTCACACAAAGTAAGATCTAAATAATTGCAAAACTAGTAATTGCTCATGGGTACCCTGAACCAATACAATAAAAATGACAATTCCACTAAATTAGTCTACCTATTCAGTGCCATATCAATCAAACTACCAAAAATATTTTATAGAGCTAGAGAAAATAATAACAAAATTCATTTGAAAGAACAAAAGTTCAAGAGTATCAAGGAAATCAATGAAAAAAAATATGAAGGAAGGTGGTTTAACTACACCAGGTCTTAAATTGTTAATCATCAAAACAATCTGGTACTAGTTAAAAAATAGTGGTGAATTAGAATAGATTTGGTACACAATGCATCATAGTAAATGACCATGGTAATTTAGTGTTTAATAAACCCAAAGACCCAGCTTTGATGACAAAAACTCACTATTTGACAAAAACTGCTGGGAAAACTGTAAAACAGCATGGAAGAAACTAGGTATAGACCAAGATCTCACACTGAATACCAAGATAAGGTCAAAATGGGTACATGATTTAGACATAAAAGGTGATACCAAAAGCAAATTTAGGGAGGCATGGAATAGTTTACCTGTCAGTTCTATAGAAAGGGGAAGAATTTAAGACCAAGATCTCACACTGAATACCAAGATAAGGTCAAAATGGGTACATGATTTAGACACAAAAGGTGATACCAAAAGCAAATTTAGGGAGGCATGGAATAGTTTACCTGTCAGTTCTATAGAAAGGGGAAGAATTTAAGACCATACAATAGATAGAGAGCATTACAAAATGTAAAATGAATAATTTTGATTATATTAAATTAAAAAGGGTTCACACAAGGAAAACCAATGCAACCAAAATCAAAAGAAAAGTAAAAAACTGGTGGGAAAGTTTTACAGCAAATATTTCTGATAAAGGTCTCATTTCTAAAATATATAAAGAACTGAGTCAAATTTTTAAGAATACATGTCATTCCCCAATTGATAAACGGTCAAAGGATATGAACAGGCAGTTTTCAGACAAAGAAATCAAAGCTATCTATAGTCATATAGAAAAATGCTCTAAATCACTATTGATTAGAGAAATGCAAATTAAGACAACTCTGAGGTATCACCCCACACTTTGAGATTGCCTAATATGATAGAAAAGGAAAATAACAAATGATGGAGGGAATGTGGGAAAACTGGGACACTAGTGCACTGTGGAGTTGTGAATTGATCCTACATTCTGGAGAGCAGTTTGGAACTATGCCCAAAGGGCTATAAAACTGTACAAATCCTTTGATCCAGCAACACCGCTACTAGGTCTATATCCCTAAGAGATTTTTTTATATTTATGAGGGGCAGTGGAGGAGAGGACTGATTTGTAAAAAAAAAAAAAAATTATAGTAGCTCTTCTAGTAGGGGCCAAGAATTAAAAATTGAGAGGATACCCATAAGTCGAGGAATGGCTAAACAAGTTGTAGTATATGATTGTAATGGAGTATTATCATGCTATAAGAAATGAATAGGATAATTTCAGAAAAACCTAAAAAGATTTACATGAACAGATATAAAGTGAAGTAAGCAGAACCTGGAGAATGTTGTACATGGTAACAGCAATATTTTATGATGAACAATTGTGAATGACTTAGCTAGTCTCAACAATGCAATGATCCAAGGCAACCCCAAAGGACTCATGAAGAAAAATGGTATCTGGCTCCAGAGAAAGAATTGATGGTGGGGTAGCTAGGTGGTGCAATAGTGCTGGAGTCAGGAGGACCTGAGTTTAAATCTGGACTCAGACACTTGACACTAACTATGTGATCTTGAGCAAGTCACTTAACCTCGATTGACTTGCCAAAAAAAAATTGATGCCATCTGAATGCAGATTGAGGGATACTGTTTTTCCAGTTTCTTTCTCCTTCTTTCTTGAGTTTTCTTCCACAAAATGAGTGAAAAGGTGGGGAGGAAGGAAAAATTAAAATTTGGAACCAAAAATTTAAAAAGAATGTTAAAAATTGTTTTTACATGTAATTGGGGGAAAATATAACATTACTTAAAAAAAAGAAAAGGCATAGAGCAGAGAGGTAGAGAGTTTTATGCAAGGAACAGTAGAGAGGGTAATGTCACTTGATCATAGAATTTGTAGAAGAGAGTAAAGGTAAAAAGACTAGAAAGGTAGGAAGGGGCTAGGATGTAAGGACTTTAAAAGCCAAATATAGGATTGCATATTTTATTCTGAAGATGTTAGGAAATTATTTGAGTTTATTGAGTAGGGGATGACATGGACTTGTCCTTTAGGAAAATCATTTTGTCAACTGATTAGAGGATGAACTGAAGTGGGAAGAGACTTGAGGCAGGGAAAGTAACCAGCAGGCTATTACTATGGTCCAAATATGAAGTGATTAGATCATGTACCAAGGTGATTGTGTGAGTGGAGAAAGGACATGTACAAAAGATGTTGAGAAGGTAGAAACAGTGCAATGTAACAATAGATTTGATATATCAGAAGTGAGTTTAATAGAGGAGTGAAGTGGCTCAAAGGTTGCAACACCCAGATCAGTTCCAAAGACTAGATAGCATGAAAGACTCCCACACGTTTCTTGCTAAAATTTAGTTGAATCACCATCTATATAATTCCACTGATCTACAAGTCTACTCTCAGTTTCAAAAGATAGTGTTTAGTATGGTATGACTTGTTGGTACCATATTAGGCTCTTTATGTCACCGTTTGCATTTCTGCACACCCATTAAATATTCCCTTATAAAATGTTTTAGAATGTTGGCAGATATTAAAGTCAAATTTATTGTAATTTATAGGTTCTCTCTGTCTCTCTCTCTCTCTCTCTCTCTCTCTCTCTCTCTCTCTCTTTCTCTCTCTCTTTCTCTCTCTCTTTCTCTCTCTCTTTCTCTCTCTCTCTGAAATTTGCCCTTCTTCAATGTTGACATTACACTCTGTCATCATCCACAATCTTTCCGAGATCATTGATGGTGGCTCAACAATCATATCTCCTAATTCAGTATCACAGAATATAGTTTATCTGGATTTAATGACTTGAACTCATCAAGGGTAACTAGGTGCTTTCCTGCTATCTTCTTTTTTTATCATAGGTATCAATTCCTGATTAACAATTTGCCTCCAATATATTTGCGCTAATTTCCTATATATTACTATAGAAGAAATATTTGACTAAAAGATTTTCCCCAATAAATGCTTTAACTTCGTATGTTAACTACATTTATTTTGTTTAATCATAATCTTTTCAATTTCAGATAATAAGAATTATCCATTTCTTCTTTTTATGATTTCTTCTTGATCCCTTTTTTATTAAGAATTCTCCTTAGACATAATTATGAAAATTATCTGATCTTGATGCCTAAATTTTTAATGGTGTGACCTTTAATGTTTGGAACACATATACATTTTTTAGCTTTTCATGGTGTATGGTATAACATACTGATCTAAATCTTTTTCCCCCAAACTGCTTTCCAGTTTTCCCAGATATCTTATCAAATAAAAAATTCTTCCCCTAGGAGTTCATGTTTTTTATCACTGATTTGCTGAAATGGTACTGTCAAATGACCCAATGTCAGAAATGGATACAGTTTTATCAATGGAAATGCTACTAAAGGAGATGCTCACTACTTCTGTGTCCTAAGAACCACCGAGTCTTTCCATCTGACTTGAAACTAAAAACACCTACATTTGTTGCCCCCCCACTAAAAAGTGAATTCCTTGAGAGCAGACACTGTTTTGCTTTTTTTTTCTATTTGTATCACCAGTGCTTAGCACAATGCTTTGCACATCACAAATAAATGCTTCTTCATTCATTCATTCAGATTCTAGACCTTTTGTTCTTCCCAGTTGATTTTGTTATTATTTTGGCTAGTCCTTGGTAGTTTATTAGTACCCATAAAATATAAAATGTCTAAATTAATATAACACGAAATAGAGGCTTCAAA
Organism: Trichosurus vulpecula; assembly: GCF_011100635.1. Lineage (NCBI taxonomy): Eukaryota > Metazoa > Chordata > Mammalia > Diprotodontia > Phalangeridae > Trichosurus > Trichosurus vulpecula. Next base: position 185,832,173 of record NC_050577.1, on the reverse strand, counting down.
CCACCCTACCTCAAATAGTCTTTAAAGAAACCAACAAAATTACCTTCATGGTTCATGCAATTTCATTTACAGAGATTGGAATAAATTCTTTATTTCATGTTCTGTTAATTTGGGGGGTTGATATTTTCTAGGTAATCTGATGATTGCTTCCATATCTTTGTTGTGAATTCACTTTGTTCATTTTTTATTTTGGTTACTTCATTAACTGGAGTGGTGTTTCTTTCTTAAAGCTGGACTTTGCCAACATAATAAAACTTATGAACTATCTAGGCTGGTTTGTAGATTTAGTGTTATACAATTCAAACTACCAAAGGTTAAACAAAATAATCTTGAAATTCATATGTAGACAAAAAAAGATCTAGAATCTTAAGGGAAATCTTAGGGAGGGGAATAGGAACGAAGAACAAATAGCATTCCATACCTCCTCTTTCCTAGATGCTATGCCTCTCTTAATGAAGCCCAAAATGACATTAGCCCCCTTTACTACAACATCATACTGTTGACGTACTGCATTTTCCATCTACCACCCCTCCCCAGTTGTTTTTAGTACTGTACAATAAAACTTCATTAATTTTGGCAAACTCGGGTGAATGTCAATGTGAATTATTAAACATCTGAATCCCATAGTACTTTATACTGGTTCATATAATATTCTATGTTAAAGAAAAGTTAAATCTTGATTAATTGAAATAACTAAAACCCTCAAGTAACCTTTTACTCCACAAATACATTAAATCCAGATTGACACTGGGGAGAGATTATAATGCTGAGGATTCCTGATTCAAAGTTCAAAAAGCACAGGGAAATTCTGTGAGAGTTCAGTTCAATAACTCCCAAGGCCCTGAGTTCAAAGAAACATAATGATTGGTTGATGAACCAAAAAAGAAAGAGAGAGAGAGAAAGAAAGAACAAGCTGCAAAAATAAGTCCTATGAGAGTCCAAGCACAGAGAAATCAAGAGGATCAGGGATGAGAAGGGATAATAAGAAAGACAGCAAAATGGAGAAAGAAGTAAAATGGAAAACGGTGAACAGTGGAAAGAAAGGGGATAAAAGCACAACAGGCAAAACGAAGCCTATATAAGGTGGGGGGAGGAGAAGGGAGAGAAATGAAGAAAAATCAATTCATTATAGTACTGTATATACCAAAAAAAAGTGAATTTTATAGAAAGTAGCTAGATGTGCTGTCCTCAGAATTATAATACCCTTAACTAATGAATATATCAGTCATTCAATCCTCACAACACTACAAGATACACTTGGTACCTACTATGATTTCCATCATGCAGATTAGAAAAAATGAGGCTCTGGTCTGTGAAACACATTGCCAAAAATCACACAGACACTGAAGCAGAAGAATTAGAAAAATAGATATCTATGTACATCTTGGAAAAAATATACTAAGAAAGATCTGGTGTAAGATTTTGATGTGGCCCTCATCAATATTATGATGCTAAGGCTCACAAAGAACAATTCTATCTGCTAATTCTAACTCCAGTTTTGAGAACTGCCATATTAGGCATACAATGAAATTAGTTTAGCCAGGTTTTTTTTGTAAGTGGGTTTTAGAAAAGCAATTTTCTTGCCTAAAGCTTAATGAAAATGCACTTTTTAAAAGCAAGAAAGCACACAGTCACAGAATTTTAGAGTCTGAAGGGACATCAGAGGCCTTATAAATCCATCCTGAAAGAAAATGCACTCTACAGCATACATAGCAAATGATCCAGCATCCTTTGATTGAAGACCACCATGGAAAGGAGTCAATTATTTCCCAAGGGCAGCCATTCCATTCTGAGGTTCTTCTTATAACAAAGCCTCTCCTTACACAAAGCCTAAATTTTTATCTCTGCCACTTCTACCCATTGTTCCTAGTTTAGAAATAGACATCACAAGTATAAGGTGGGGATAACATGGTAATATAGTCATTTATCTGAAAAAGATATAGGGGTTTTAATGGACTTCAGACTCAGTAAGTCAATAGGATGATGAGGTCACTAATGGTGCTAATAGAAAATTGGGATGCATTGTGAAAGGAATAGCCTCCAACAGTAAGGAGTCAATAAACCTACTGAACTCTACTCTGGTCAGGTAGCGTTTGGAGGAATGAGCTTAATTCTGGGCACCATGTTTTAGAACATAGTCAACAGAGCTGCAACTAATTTTCTTTAAATCTGAATATTATATAAAAAGCATTGCAAAGATCTTAATATTGAGGTCCAAGACAAGTGTGTGAGCTTTATTTTAAAAGAAATGTAATTGTTCAGCATAGTTTATCCCCTGAAAATTTTTGGCAAAACAGGAAGAAATTGGTCTATGCTAGTTTAAACAGAATAAGAAAAGATTAGTGATTTCAAATGTGTCAGTGTCCTAAACTTGAACAAATAGACCCTTTAATGAATGGCAAATCTAGTGTCCTAGAGTTTTCAAAGACATTTGAGGAGTGGCAGAGAAGAGAGGGCGGTAATCCTCATCGAGCGTTTCTCCCATTATCCAGTTTATGAAATCACAACAAACAAGGTTCATAGCAGCATAGATGTAGAGCTAGAAGACAATGTTGATATTGATTCCAACTCCTTTATCTTAAAGATAAGAAAACTGAGGCATAGAGATATTACATGACCTTTCCTGGGTCGTATAGTAAGTTTGTAAAGCAGAAATTGAACCTAGATCTTCCTGACTCCAAGTCCAAACTCTAGCTACTGCTCCACTCTGCTTCTCACATAATCATTTTTTTTTCTGTCATTTAACAAGTTGTGAATCCACCTAACTCTACTATCATCTAACCCATGTCCATCAACTATGTCCACAAAACAGGGTGAAGATATTGTTGAGTAATTTGCTGAAATATAGACATACTATTCAGTCATTTTCAGTCATGTCTGACTCTTTGTGACTCCATTTGGGGTTTTCATGGCAAAGATACTGGAGTGGTTTGCCATTTCCTTCTCTAGCTCATTTTACAGGTGAGGAAACAGAAGCAAATAGGCTGTTATGGTAATTGCCCAGGGTCACACAACTATTAAGTACAAGACTAGATTTGAACTCAGGTCCCCTGGATTCCAGGGCCAGCATTCCATGTAGTGTGCCACCTAAAAATGCTATGTCTATATTCCCCTCCTCCATCAGTCTAAATCATGTCAATGCATCAGAGATCTATGTGAGAACTGAACAAACCACACCCCCAAAATCAATCTAATTATCTGATTTCTAAAAACAAGCCACCTGACCTTTCTATCCTTTTCTCATTCAGTGTAAATTTTACTTCAGTCAAACTAGACTAACACTGTCCTGCAGACATGCCCTATTCTTTTTCACTTCCAAGATTTTGCTTATGATGATCTATACGTTTGAAATAACTTCTCTTTTTGGCTATTGAATTTTTGCCCATCCATTTATAGTCAAAGGTCACTTCCTCCATAAAGCTTTCCCTCATCCTCAAAGTCTTTAATGGTTATCGAAGGCTCTGCCAACTGATCTTACAAAACATTTCTGCCACTTATTTCAACATTTCAAGGACCTATAGCTTCATCAGTTTGAGTAATCCCTTCCCCAGTGCAGAATGCAACAACCCATCTCTAATTAAGAGAGGGAAAGTTGCTGTGACCAAAAGATATATCATTCTGTGGCCATCTTAGTAAGGAGCCTCTCCAGCTGGGCTAGGCTTGTCCACAGTCTTTCACCAGGCCCAATTTCCAGCTTGGAATTTGCACTCCACTAGGGTATAGACTTTATTTGGACTTTTCAGGTTTTTTTTTAAAAACAATTATTTCTTTATACGTCTTATCTCCTTACTTGTCAGTCAATAAGCTTCAGGAGGGAAAGTGCCATTTCTTATCTAAACATTATAGCTCCCCCATCCCCCAGCAGTGGGCTTTCCACGATTCAACTTAATTCAATTCAATTCTTCAAGTGCCTATGTTCGAGGCACTCTGCTAAGTTTTGGAGCTACAAAAATAGAAACAAAAAACAGCTTCTATTCTCCAAAAGCCAGCACTTTCATGGACAAGGTGGGCACTTTACAGCTGTTTGTCAAATTAGTGATCAGTGATGTTAATGCCCACTGATTAAGGGTTAAATGCCTTCAGTTCAGAATTTTTGTTACCCTCAGAATTTTCTCATCCTTCATGGTGTCCCTGATTTCTGTGATTCCAGGCATAATGCCACATTTTCATGATCTCCCTAAAGAGTATATAAACACTCGCTAAGTAATATGATGACTGCCTTCTGGAACAGCAACATAACTTCCCCCCAATAAAAGGCATCTTTTGTGGCCAGATCATTTATGTTGACAACTTGAAAATGGTTTGAATTCTTCAGGGTAGAATTCCTACACGGTTAATTGCATGAGTTAAGGAGCTCAAAGTAAAGGATCAAGGAGGTCTTCTAACCTGCACATTTTTAGTCAAAATAGCAAAACATAATTTGGGATCTACAGCAGCACACCGCTCTTTTCATCAACATTCAATGCAGCTTGGATTGTGTAGTCATAATCACTGAGCAGAAGGCTGCAGTGATGCATTCTTTATAAAATAGTTAAAGATGTACGCATTTACCTCTATAACCTAAAAGAAGCTTGTGATAAGTCTATATTATAAATTTACAAGTCACAGTTGAAGTTGATAATAGGAAAGGGTTATTTTATATGTGGGTAAAACCTCATTCTGCAAAGGACATAATTCTTGAGTGGTAAGTAGTATCACAGTGTCATCTGACATTCTGTAGCTTAGGCACAGCTCCAACATCATAAGGTGAAGTATTAGTGGCAAAATGTAGTAAGTTTGTGCTCGTTGCACTGTCCTCACAGACTCAGAACTTGAATTCCAAAAAACAACCTTATTCTGGTAAGTTTAATGCTGCAGAAAACTTTTTTTTCAGTAGGCAATAGTGGAGTTCAGCAATGATAGAAAGCTATCTTCCTCACATCTATACCCTTTAAATATTTGAAGATAGCTATTATCTACCTTCCCCACCCCAAAATCTGAATCTTCTCCATGCTAAGGATGATGGGTTCCTTTGAGCAATCCTAATAGGTCGTGGACTCAAGGCCTTTCACCATCCTGGTTGCCCTACCCCAGTCAATCCCCAATTTATCAATGGCTTTCTTAAAATGTGGCACCCAGAACTGAACACAGTACTCCAGCTACCTAATAAAGGCAGAGAACAGTAGGACTTCACTATTAAATTCCTATTCACAGAACCTATACCCATCTTAATGCACTCCAATGACATTGGCTATTTTCACTGCCACATCATACTGCTGACTCATATTAAGCTTAGAATATTCTGAAACCCCCAGATAATTTTCAGAACTGCTATCTATTCATGTCTCCACCATCTTTTACTTATGAAGTTTATTTTTTTTGAACCCAGGTGCAAGACATTGTAAAGACAAATTTAATCATTCCTACTGAATTTCATCTTATTTAGATATAGCCCAGTGCTAGCCTGTCAAGATCCTTTTAATTGGTGATTCTGTCACACACTGTGTTAGCTAGCCCTCCTAGTTTTATGTCATCTGCAATTTTGATGAGCATAACATCTATATCTTTATTCAAGTAATTTGTTAAAAAAAAAAGTCCAAGTACAATTCACTTGGGAGATACACAAGACCTCTTGCCACACTAATATTAAACCATCAACAACTGCTCTTCAAACCTGGTTATCCAAACAGTTTTGAATCTATTTGCTTGTGTCATTGTCTAATCCATTGCCTTCCATTTTCTCCACAAGAATAACATGAGATGCTTTATCAAAAGCTTTGCTCAAATCTAGGCAAACTAAATCCACAACATATCCCTCATTTACTAATTTAGCAATACAAAAAAGGAAATGAGGTTAGTTTGAAATGACAAGTTCTTAACTAAAATCATTGCAGTTCCCTGCAATCACCACATCCTTTTCTAAATGTCAGCAAACATATCTTTAATGATGCATTCCACAATTTCCCTAGCATTCAAAGTTAAGATCACTGACCTGTGATACGTAATCTTCCCTCTTTTTTGAAAACTGAGACATTCATCCTCAAATCTCCAATCTCATGGTGCTTCTAATTACTTATGAGTGTGGAATAAGATTTTCAGGCAAGACCAATGTGTGATTTATTTTGTTTGACTGAGGAAGGAAAAGGAAAACGAAAAAAGAGAGAGCAGGGGAGGAGAGGAGAATAATTAGAAAGTGCCTACTCCATGTCAGACATTGTGCTAAGTACTTTACCAATATTATTTCTCTTGATCTCACAACAATCCTGCAAAGTAGGCATTGTTATCATCCCTACTTCAAGCTGAGGAAACCGAGGCAAACAGAGGTTAGGTGACTTTCCCAGCTAGAAAGCATCTGAGGTCAAATCTGGACTCAGATCTTCCTGAATCCAGGATCAGCATGCTCTGCCCACTGCTTGACTATATTAGTTACAAGAAAAGACTTTCCTGGGAGGGAGTGGGAATTGTAAAGAGTAAGGGGGTCTGAGATAGTACTGTCATCAAAAGAAGAAGAGAGCCCCAGTGAAACATTAAAGAAATAAACAGAAGAGTGCAAAAGGACTTTCAGAAACGGAGCCAGACAGGTAGTGCAGTGTGGGCACTACCATGACATATTTAATATATACTTTTAAAACAACAGGTACATAAAAGAGATTCATAATTTCATGTACAATTCTCCATTTCTGTTTTTCGTATATGGAAAATGTCATGTTTGTTAACATTTTTACAATTCAAAATAATTTTTAAAAGGTCTGTCATGAGATTTAAATCCCAACACTTTGAACCAACTTTCTAGTGATTTTCCACCCATTCTGTTCATTTTAAATTAAATAACATCATGCTGCCTGCTCTCTGGCCACAATTCTCATTTTCTTGCCTGCAAAACATTGGACTGTACCTCTGAGACATTGGTTTCTGATAGGTAAACTTTCATCTTATCTTGACCAAAATCACCAGGACTCTGCAGGAGTATTTGGCCAGCTTCACTCCAGCCCCCCACTCCCTTTTATGAGTTGCTTTCCCCACTAGAATTTTAGCTCCTTGAGGTCAAGGATGATCTCGTTTACTTGTATTTGTAGCCCTATCTCTTAGCATTAATTAGAGAGCAATAAATGTTCTCTCTCTCTCTCTCTCTCTCTCTCTCTCTCTCTCTCTCTCTCTCTCTCTCTCTCACAGTGTATCAGATACCAATGCTTAAGCAAACAACCATCTAAAGTAATAAACAAAACTATGAAGCTTTAAAATAAAATTAAAGCATTAAAATAAAATCAAAAATACAATAAAGCATAGCAGTTCTATTCAAAGGGGGATTCCAAGAAGGCAAAAATAGAAAAATTTTTTTACAAAATGTCTAAAATTCAAAGAAATCCATAGAATACTAAAGTGTGTAGCTTTCTCCTAAGAAGAATTAAAAATGTACACTTAAAATTATATTTGACACAGTTTCTGCATTTATCTACCATGGAGGACTGCTCACTGACTACTGATCTTTCTCAGTAATGAGGACATATTTTGTCAACACAACATTCATCCCCATTTTTATCTGTCCCTCTCTAACCTAGCACTGGATCATGCCTGAGAGTAATTCCAATTTCTCTCTGGCTCTTTGAGTGCCAACAGTTCTCTGAATTCTGTCCCTTTGTAGGTGACAACTCTTGTCTCATTTAGCTAAGGCCTTAGATGTCTAGACTTATCCATGAAGGTTCTGCTCAAAGATCCTCACCCAATAGCAAAACTCTGCCACTTGTTACATCACTGCTGCATTTTGCTAAAATTAATTTTAAATTCGATTAAATTACTAAATCCATTAGGCTTTTCTTAGGCTTCGTCCTTCTTGACCTCTTTGAAGTTCTTTTTGTCCTCCTGGATATGCTTTCATTACTGTACTTGCTCACCTTCAACCTGTAATGACCACTCCTCAGATTTCTATGTGGACATCATCCCAACTTCTGTCCCTAACCATGGAGATACCCCATGGTTCTATCCTGTGCCCACTTCTGTTCTACACTCTCCTTTAATGATTCCATCAGCTCCTATTAGCTAAGTTATTATCTGTATATATATGACTCCCAGATCCAAAACTCCAGCCTCATCATTTTCCTGAGCTCCATCACATTTTCAGCTGGATATACCCAGGCATCTTAAACTCAATGCATCTCTCCAAATAATTATATTTTAGTGAGACAATGGGAAATAATTCTGAAAAAAAGAGAGGGAAAAAAAGAATTGTCTGAAGATACTAATATGGATGCAGAAAGAATAGACCAAACTATATATATATATATATGTACATATATAATATGCATGTGTATGTATGTATACATATATACACACATATATACATATATATGTATGTGTATGAATGAACAAACACTTAGATTCTTTGTATATACATAAATACATACACATACGTATCAGTTCTCTGTGCATCCACATTGGACCACACATACACACACACACAGACATGCACACACACACACACATATATACGGATAATGCATCCACATATGTATGTGTACCCACATACAAAAATGCATGTTTATGTATTATATGTGTATGCATACATGGAATATACAAGGGAAGGTAACAGAATGACTACAGAAGTGTAACATGATACTATAAGAATATCAGGAGTGATAAAGCTCAGAACGATCTTTAACTGGTGAGAAAAATTAAGGACAAAAGCTACATTAGGATTAAGAGGAAGATTAAGTGTGGAGAGAGTCATTATTCAAGGAAGATGGGATGGTGACAACTGACAACAGATGGAAGGTATTGCTGCTCATTTTTATTTCCTTATGTTTTCCCCACCAAAGAGAATGACCTTTTCATTGAAAACAACAGAACAAAAATGGATAGAATGGAGGTGCTAACACAAGATACATAAGGAGAAGTAAGAAAGCATCTAGCCACTTAAGACAAATTCAAGACCCCTGACCTGGATGAACGAGATTCATGAGACTCAAAGTATCAGTTAATGTGATTGCTGAACCACTTTCAGTGATGTCTGAAGCAACATATAGAAAACAGACAAGATAGCTATTGAAGGACTGGAAAAGGACAAACACTATTCTTGATTTTCAAATAAAAAATGAACGAGTAGGCTACAGGAGAGGGAATTCAATGGTGATGTTGATTCCTAGAAAAATTCGAGAATGGGTTGTTAAAGAATAGGCTACTTAGTATATAAAAATGGAAACAATAATTTTTATAGGCCGGAATTACTTCAAGAAGAGGCCTTGCCAAGCCAACCTTATGTCCCATTTTGACAGCATTATTAAAAAGGTAAATCATGAAATTCTACTTAGTTTGCCTAGATTTTAGCAATGCTTTTGATATAGTATCTATTCTTGTAGAAAATGTGGAGTTATTTGAAACTCAGTTAATGGTTGGAGATCAACTTAACAAGTCTCCAGCACACTGCCCCCATGTGCTTGGTCTTACATGTGCTTTAACATTTTTATTAATGATTTGGACAAATGCATACATAGAATGCATATCTAATTTGAACAAGACCTAGAATTAGGAATAGCTAATACTGAACAACAGAGTCAGGATTCAAAAATAAAGAAACTGATGAGCTAAAACATTGGGCTGAATCTAGTAAAATGAAATGTAAAATAGATCAATGTAAAGTTTATACTTTGGTTCAAAAAACCAACTCCACAAGCACAAGAAGGAGGAAAAATGCTTACACAGTTTTTGTCTGAAAAAGATCTGGGACTTTTAGGAGGCCACATGTTAAATATCAGGCAACACAGTGTGATATAGAGGCCAAAAGAATTAACTTCACCCTTTGGCTGGGTTAAGAAAGATGTAACTTCTTGAAATATAGAGGTGATAGTTTCCTCATACTCTTTTCCGGTCAGACCACACTTGGAATATTGTGTTTAATTATAAGAACCGCAGTTTGGGAAAGCTTCAGTGTCCAAAACAAGAGGCAGGAGTAAGGAGGCAAGTATTGAGTCAGCTCTCCCTCCAGCTTTAGCTCCACTCATGCTCCAAGAGTAGTATTTCCCTTGGCAAGCCCTAGATATCTACCCTTTACCACTTTGTTAACTCACTTCCACCCACCTTACCGGTTCTGTTTTGGCTTTGGCACTGGTGACTAATTGGAGTTAACAATGATTTTTTTTTCATGGAACCCTTATTCATATCCTGCATAACAACAATTCATATTTATATAATAACAATCATAGTTGTGACTATTTAGATAGCACTTTAAGATTCAAAAAGGACCTTAAAACAGCAGGGTTGTAGAGAACCTAGCTTCAATAACAATGATGATACATATTCTAAATCAGATGATATTACATCCACATTTTTATGGTCAGCAAATTTTCTACAAAAAAAGATTAATCAACTTTGTATTAAATCTTATAGATGATTAAATATTCTCATCCTCTGCTATATTTGTCATATTTTCCTTTTGTCTAAACTAATCCATTGCCAGAAATGGGCTTTAATGTGTAATTCGATTTCCAAAAGACCTTCACTCGTCATGTGCAATTTGTGTAGGAACCATAAAACAGATCCAATACCACAAGCCCTTAAGAGAAAAATAAATAAATATATCTTCTCACCTTAAAAACGTATTTGACATGATTATCATCACACCGGATATCTAGCTTTTCAAGTAATTTCACTGTTTTTTCTACGCTAATTCTTCCTGCTCTAAAGTCCTCCTGAATAACAGATAAGAACCATGTATGGAGAAAAAACAAGTTAAGGAAAGTCTCATGATTAACATTTAGTATATCAAATCATTAGGTACCTAAATATTTAAAGTTTGGCTCAAAAGCAGTTTAAAATATTTGTTTTAAATGGTGCTCTATATTTTGCTTCAAAAGGTACAGACAGTATGCTGTATTAGTTCAAATACAGGGCCAGTTTAACTTGGCCATATCCCTAAAGCAAGATCACGCTAAAAGAAAATATGCATATGTATATATACCTATATGGGGGGTATGTACGTGTGTGTATACATTTGCATGTGTGTAAATACGTATATGTGTGTGTATGTATGTGTGTACAATAATACTGACATCTCAATAGCACTTGCTATAGGTTAGACACTGTGCCTCTACAAACATCATTTCATTGGATCCTTACAACAACACTGTGAGGTAGGTGCTATTATTATGCTCATTTTACAGATGGGGAAACTAAGTCAAACAAAGGGTAAGTGACTTGCCCAGGGTCACACAGGTAAGAGGAGACTAGCTTTGAACTCAGGACTTCCTGATTTCAGGCCCAACACTCTATCCATCGTGCCACTTAGCTGCCGTATTATGTGTATATCATACATGCAGATGGGGAAACTACAACCCAGAGAAAGGAAGTGGCTTACCCAAGGTCACATAGGTAGGAAATGTCCTCTTATTTTAAATCCAGCACTCTTCCTACCATGTAACACTTCTCCACCCATCCCGGCCCTGCCATCCAACATATATGCACTCTTTCTCTCTTGGTTTCTGTGTCTGTCTCTCTTCTTCTTCCTCTGTCTCCCCTTTACCCTCTCTCCCAATACATACATACATATATATATATATATATATATATATATATATATATATATATACACATACATAAATGTATGTATGTATACACATATGTTTTCTAGCTACCCACCAAAGAATAATAAAAATTAGATGCGGGGGGAGAGACTGTTTTTGGACCAATATAAGTATCTCAGTAGAGTAAAGGTATTCAAAGACACAAAACGATAAAAATTACAGGTGAGAGAAAGAAAACCTGAAAAAAGGAAGTCATGACACCAGCAAGGAACATAGTAGTTATTGCAGATTCATCTCTGAAAGTATGAGTTTAATGGGCTTGCTGTACCAAGAGAGGCTAACAAATTCTGAGCACTTTCAGGAATAGGAAAATGTAGTATGTCCACACCCGCAAGTTGGATAAAGATTGAGTTTTCACACCTCAATGAAGTCCAGAAAAGAAAATCTAAAATGATGAAGGGGAGACATAAACTGCCATTTATTATGAGAATTAAGGAGATCTTTACTATAAAATTTATATATAAATATATATATAAACTATAAAAATTACTATAAAATGAATGATGAGAGGCAATTTAATCTGATGTGATAAAATCATGGCAGGGGCAGATATAACAATAACATAGACTTACCAGAAAAATGAATTCTCATTAAAACTAATGGGAATGATGATGATGATGATGATAACAGTAAGATAATTACTGTTTCTGTAGAGCTTTAAAATTGAAGCTCGAAATACACAAATTTAGGGCACGGAAAAGAAATATTGTTTAATAATAAGAATTGGAGAAAATTTCAGAAATCATAAGAACAGCTAGGTGGCACAATGGATAGAGTGATAGACAATCAAGAAGATCTGAGTTCAAATTCTGCCTCAAATCCAGACAATAGCTGAATGACCCTGAACAAGTCACTTAACCTCACTGGACCTCAGTTTCACTATCTACAAAATGAGACAGTTGGATGGGGTGGCTTCTAAGGCCCATTCCGATTCTAAATCTATACTATGATTCTATTACTGCTAAGAGATAAGGAACTAAAATATAAGTACTTTTTTTTAAAAGATTCAGATCAAGTCATGAGAGATGTGCCTTTCTATGATGGAGTATTAAGATCTACTGAAGTATTTTGGGGGTACACATCTAAACTTATGAGGCTGGCATTTCAGAGGGAATTGTCCTCTTAAAAAGCATGCCATGGTGCTAATGCAAAGGAAAAATTCTGTTGTGTGGATCATGGGTCTGGCCAAGCATGACAACCCTTTTGTTCTTTACCAGATAAGGAGACTGATATCAAAACTAGAGAAACCTAAGAGAACGTGAGGTTAACAAAAAGCGTGTGCTCAAGGAATGGATTTTAACTTAACAGAAAATCTTAGAAAACCTCGAGATCAAAACCCAGAAAGGGATGAGATCAGGAGAAGGAACGGGGGAAGCAGAAGTGACTTCTAAGTGGATATTTGTTCTCCATTTCTCGGACCCCTTTATGCCTCATTCTTAATTAGCCAAGTATTCCATGTTTCTTGTTCTTATGGTGCATTCAAAGGTACTCAGGTTTGCCTCTTGAAGTAATAGATCGCATTAATGCACCTGCTGCGGCCACGAAGATGCTGGAGAAAGAGCAGAGAACCACCAATGATCTATAGCATTTCACTTTCTTTTACATGGCAGTGTGCGAGGTAAAATATCCTATTCCAGTCCATTTCTATATGATGTAGGGTAGGCTACTTTTCTTTATGTCCATGTAAAACAACACATTTTCCTTAAACTAGAAGAGTTTGGCCTTCTCCCCATGAACTTAGACAATAAGAATGTTTACATTTATTTCTTTGTACACTTATTCAGGCCTTCTCATCATAGGGCGTTTTCAAATAACTTGAGCCTGCTATGTCAGTGGCTCTATACTAATGGCTCAAGAAGTTCAAGGAACCAGCTTCACTAGTGTCCCTTAAGGTACCAAATATTTTAACTTTGCCTTGACTCTTGGTGCTACTTCTCTAGATTATCTCCCAGTGTGGAACACAAGCACAGACATACCACCTTTACAGAGAAGTATTCAGGATTCCTGGGTTCTTTAAATCCTCAGAATACAGTGAGCTGTTACACTGAAATCAGCCCATCAGATGACTGCTGGTCTTATAAGTTTTTTCCACGCGAATACGTTCTGTGACATTCTCAAGAGTTCTAGATGTTGCTGAGTAAAATGCATTATGACAACATTTGGAAGGTCAGAACCTTCCAGACCTTCTGTTTGATAATGGGTGATCACAAAAACTTCTTCTTGAACATTTAACATGTCAATGGGGAAGGTAGCTTTTATAATGTTCTCTTATTCTTTTGGTCATACTTAATTTCATTATCTTTACAATGGAGAACTTACACTATGATGTGAGTGAGAAAGACAAAGAAAAAGCCATTCAAAATTTGCTAACCCAAGCCCCTCCAGGAGAATTTATAAACAGTTTTGATGACATTTCTCTGCTGGTTCAGGACGAAAAATTAATGCGACGACATGGTGAATGGGCTGGTAACAAATACTGCAAAAAATATTTTGTACCACTCAACATAGATGGACATCAGGTACTACTTGCTCACCACAATGAACTGGGTGACCATCGCTTCTTTGACTCTCATACCAGGCTTTCCTTCAAATTTGATGTTCTTGAGAATCAACTGAAAGACATTGAGAGTCATGGTGTTCTACGTAATGAGGCAGAATGTCTGAGGATGGTGGTATCTTATGCTTTAAAAATCTATGTGAGCAAACACTTCCCATCAGGAAATTGCAATGTACTTAGGAAAACCATAAGAAATAAAGAGTTCTTAATAGCCTGCATAGAAGATCATCATTACAAAGCTTCAGATTACTGGAATGGCCTTTGGAAATCAAAATGGATTTTTTCAATAACTCCATTTCTCACTCAAGTAATAGGGTCAATTTATGTGAAAGCACACTTCTATAAACAAGTCAACTTTCATCTTGATATCAGCAAGGATGTGCAGGACTGCTTGGATGTGGTTAACCAAGCTCAACTGGCTATAGGTTTTGCCAAGTTTGTAGAAGAACAAGAAAACAAATTTCAAGCTGCAGTCATAGAAGAATTCCAGGACCTAGCAGTTTCACTGAAAAGAATTTTAAGAAGAGATCTTCCAGTGACCCGTACCTACATTGACTGGCAGAGAATAGTAAATGATATGAAGTTGGTGATGTATCCTAGGCTTGGATATATCAATTATTCACAAAATGCATTATGCCACTGGATCACATAAAGGATTCGTTCCTGGAGACGAGCTGTTCTTGATTGGGTCATTGTAAAAAGGGAGTACTGTTCTGTTTTGCTTTTTATTTTTTTCTCTCTAAAAGGTAAGCATTTCCTAGAGTATATGTGTCTGAGGAAAGAATTCAAAGAATACAGGAGATAGATAATTTGTAAAATTATAAGAGATTTCTCTAAGCCAAAGCTGAGTTACTTAACCTCCTGCAGAATGAACTCCTTACCAGAACTGGTCCAGTAGAACTTGACTTTGGCCCAGAGATTCTTCTTACTAAAATATAAATGAAAATCTCTTATTTCTGGTTCACTTCAGCAAAACAAGGACAAATTCAACCTTTTACTCTCATGAAACCTTATCTCCCAAATGTCACAGTGTTAACACTGGCTTTAGTACCCAGGCCATCTTTCCTCCCTTTCCCCTTTACTCCACACTCTAAATTATAATTGAAGTTTTCCAAAAATATTTCTTTATAAAGGGGAAAAAAGACTTAATAGAAATAATCGATAATGTTTTGTTGGATCAAATCTGTGATTTTATTGGTATAGTGAGTTCTCAGTGAGGATACTTCCTACCAGCTCCCTACAACTTAGATGCTTACTTGCATGGGGCACAGAGAGGTGGTGCAATTTGCCCAGGTTTGTTTCTGTCAGAGATGGGACTTGAATTTCGGACTCCAAGCACAGATTTCTATCCGCTATGCATACCACCTTTCGTTAATAATAATAGCTACCAATGTTTCAGATGATCAAAAGCACATGTAAAAAATATTGTACTCTGCACAACTTTCTAGACACTTTTTGGTTAGGTGATGTCCCTCCTAAAATTTAGATCTCAGAAGTAAACTGTACTCCAGATGTGGTCTGACTGGTGGAGTGCTATAGGCTTATCACTTTCCTCATTTTGAACCCTATACTTCTGTTAATTCAGGCTTAGATTGAATTAGCTTTGCTGGCAGTCATGTTCTATTAACTCATAGTGAATTTGAAATACAATAAAAACTCTGGCCAGGCCTTTTTCATTAAACTAAAGCTTATTTCTATCACTGCCATTCTATACTTGTACAATTGCGAGTCCAAGGAACTGATTCAACCTTTATGTGTGTATCCTTACTCAGTTTCACTTCCAGCTTACAGAGATCTTTTGGATCCCTGTTCTATCACCTTAATTTGTACTTTTTCAATGTTTTAGTACACATTATTTTAACTGTGCATAGATCATATCACCCTACTAGATTATAAGCACTCTCAGAAAAGCTTTTATCTATTTTTTCCTCCCTCAGAACCTGGTACAGTGTTCTAAAAATAGCAGGTTAATAACTTTTTATTTATAAGAAGGATGATCCCAAGGAAAATACACTCTGATTCCATTGGGATGGATATGTGTTTTTACTTAATTGATATCACTGGTCTCAACATCTGGGAAGTTATTTTGAAGACAGCCAGCAGTTGAGCCCTGAAGATATTCCTCGGTAGATTATAGAAAGGTTCTATTCCTTTTCTTTTTAAACAGATTCTTTTGTACTCTTTCAGTGATTCTCTCTAAAATTTCCAACAAGGAGGAAGGGGTTTCTCCTCCTCTTTACCCCACAACCACTGAGAATGTTGGCTAAAATCACTGAACAATCATTATATTCTGGCCTAGTGATTGGCAACCTTCTTTTGCTTTTAAGTTTCTTTCTTCCCTAAGCCTAGATCTGCAACAAGGAACCAGTAATCCTGAGAGATGAGCACTTCCTGCCTGAGCGGCAGCTACCTTGTACATCTGAGAGTTCTGGGTTCCTAAATCAGTCTCAGTTGCCCATTAGAAGGTGATTCCTGAGAGTGGTGAATCAGTGGAATAGGTTAGGTACACAAGACACAGTAGTCAATGACTATAGAAATCTATTGTTCGATAAACCTGAAGACTCCAGTTTCTGGGATAAGAACTCACTATTAAACAAAAACTGCTGGGAAAACAGGAAAATAGTATGGCAGAAACTAGGCATCGACCAACATCTTACACCGTATGCCAAGATAAAGTCAAAATGAGTACATGATTCAGATAGAAAAGCTGATACTGTAAGTAAACTGGGCGAGCAAGGAATAGTTTACCTGTCAGATTTATGGAAAATGGAGGAATTTATGACCGAAGAAGAGATAGAGAACATTATGAAATGCAAAATGGATAATTTTGATTACATTAAGTTGAAAGTTTTTGCACAAAGCCAATGCAATCAAGATTAGAAGGGAAACAGAAAGCTAGGAAACAATTTTTACAACCAGTGCCTCTGATAAAGGCCTCATTTCTAAAATAGAGAACTGAGTCAGATTTATAAGAATACAAGTCATTCCCCAATTGATAAAAATAGTCAAAGAATATGAACAGGCAGTTTTCAGAGTAAGAAATTAAAGATATCTATAGTTATTTGAAAAAATGCTCTAAATCACTATTACTAGGAGAAATACAAATCAAAACAATTCTGAGGTACCACATCACACCTATCAGATTGGCTAACTTGATAAAACAGGAAAATGATAAATGTTGGAGAAGATATGGGAAAATTGGAACACTAATGCATTGTTGCTGGAGTTGTGAATTGATCCAACCATTTTGGAGAAGAATTTGGAACTATGCTCAAAGGGCTATAAAACTGTGCTTACCTTTTGACCCAGCAATACCACTTCTAGGTCTGTATCCAAAGAGATCATAAAAATAGGAAAAGGACCCACGTGTACAAAACTATTTATAGCAGCTCTTTTTGCAAAAATTGAGGGGATGCGTGTCAATTAGGGGAATGGCTGAACGAGTTGTGGTATATGAATGTAATGGAATACTATTATGCTATAAGAAATGATGAGCAGGCAGACTTCAGAAAAACCTGGAAAGACTTAGATGAACTGATGCTGAATGAAATGAACAGAACTAGAACACTGTACACAGTAACAGCCACGTTGTGCAATGACTAACTTAGATAGGCTTAGCTCTTCTCAGCAATGCAAGGATCTAAGAAAACTCCAAAAGACTCATTCTGGATGCTATCCACATCCAGAAAAAGAACTATGGAGTCTGAATGCAGATGCATACTATTTGCTCTGGGTTTTTTTGTTTGTTTGTTTCTTCTTTCTCATGGTTCCTCCCATTGGTTCCAATCCTTCTTTACAACTTGACTAATGTGAAAATATGTTTAATATGAATGTATATGTAGAGCCTACATCAGACTGCATTCTGTATTGGGGAAGGGGGAGGGGAGGGAGAAAGAGAAAATTTAGAACTCAAAATCTTATGGAAGTGAATGTTAAAAAACTGAAAATAAATTAGTTAATATTTTTAAATAAGGTGATTCTTGCAAGAGCACATGCTAAATTTGCAGTTCTTTTTGAGTTTGAGATCCTACCCAGATGGCCTTTTTAACTCCACCTTTATTGGCCCTGCCAATGACAGAGTTCTGACAGATCCCTCTAAAATCCCACTAAACACCTCTCTCCTGGATGAAAATGATTGGTTAATTCAATCAATTAACCAGTTCCAAACTCACCACTTCTACTTCTAACATTTTTTATCTCTATGTGTGTACATCTCTCTATTTTGTCTTTAAGGACATTATTAGAAACTTTGTTAAATGCTTTATTGAAATCTAGATAGCCTACATCTGAGTATTCCCCTAATCTATCAGTCTAGTAACCCTGTTAAGAAAGGAAATAAGATTAATCTGGAATGCTTTATTCTTAGTGGATAGCTGTTTGCTGCTAATTATAGATTCTAGAATTTTGTCAGGGATGGTGGTCGAACTCATTAATCTTTAATTTGCTTAATCTACTTTCCCCCTTTTAAAAATTAGTACATTTAAGATCTTGGTATCTTTTGTTTTCTGGTATAGTAAATACTATAGCACTCCTTGCCTTTTCCAAGATTTCTCAAAGATCACTGACAGTGGTTGAGCAAACACATCTACATATTCTTCTACAGCCTGGCTTGATAGGTCTTCTGTCCAGGACTCCTGAGCCCTTTAGGGCAGCTACACTCTATTTTACAATCACTTTGCCTATCCTAAGCTTCAATCCCCTTTATTTTTTAGCTAGCCTTTCAATCCAAAGAAGATTCTACTTGACAGAGAAAACAGGACCAAAATAAAAGCTTAGTAGTAAAGATACATCTTTTATCCATCAACATTTCCCCTTCCATACAAGCAGCAGGTATTCACATTCTTCTTTTCTTTTCTGTTTCCCTAAATATTTTTAAAAATATATTATTATTTACCTGATATCACTCCTCATTTATAACTGGCAAAGACAGTAAAGAAAAATTAGTCAGTAAAGGGACTGCTTTTAAATGATATGCAACATTCTATACACGTAGGCCCCTACCTTTCTGCCAAGAAGAGAAAAGAATGTTTCATTCTCTGTTTTCTAGTACCAAAATTGATCATTGAAATTAATACAGTTTCAACAGTCTTTTGATGTTGTTTTCATTAACATTATGGTAGTCATTGAGAATACTCTTCTATTGGTTCTACTTGTTCATACAAATCTTCTTTTATTACTCTGAATTGCTCACATTAATCACTTCTTGTGATACAATAAGATCTCCTTAAATTTATATTCCAGATATAATCACGTTTCATTTATAATCATATAGTGTGATTTGTTCGACTATTCCTGACAAGTAGTCAGTTTGTTTCTAGTCCTTTGATACCACAAAATTGTTTTACAACAAATACTTGGATATGTATGACACCTTTATTTATCTGTTAGACTTATTTAAAGTATTTGCCTAGAAATGGAGCCATTGGATCAAAGCATAGGAATAGTTTCATGGCTTTTGTTGAATAATTCCAAGTTGTTTTGCAGAATAGTGGGACCAATTCATAGACCCACCAATAGGGTACTGATGTATATATTTGACCAGAGCTCAGATGCCAACTTTTGGCAAGTGGCTTGGCTTTCCAGCCCTACCTCCCACTTGCTAATTAGTCTTCTAGATTACCTGCTGTCTACTGTGTACGTATCTTGCATGTGCTTATTCAGGTATAGATCTTCTCCTCCCTGGAATTTAATCTCCTTGAGGACAGGGGCAGTTTTTTGCTTTTTATTTGTATCCTCAGTATTTGATTAGTGCAATGACTAACACATAATAAGCACTTAATAAATGTGTGTTGGTTAATTGATTTTGTATTATGGTCTATAAATAACATGTTTAATTTTTCTGCATTTATTCATGAGTTGTTTGTGTCTTAGTACAAGGTCAAGTTTTGTAAAGTTATTATGCAATACTGAAAAAATATACTCCTTAAGCAGTTCAGTTATTACCAAAGGTTGAACGTGCTTAATTTTTCTAATAATGTCTTCAGATCCTTAGCTTCTTTCTTGATTATATCCATTATATTTGTCTAAGTATGAAACAAGCATGCTGAAATACCCAGCAATTATTTATTTACTATCTGTGGTAGGAATACTATCTACCGTAAAGGCTCCCCACTCCTCCTCTCCTTCCCCTGACAACACAGACAAGTTTTCTCCAAAAGATGACAAAGCTAT
Source organism: Trichosurus vulpecula (assembly GCF_011100635.1). Classification (NCBI taxonomy): domain Eukaryota; kingdom Metazoa; phylum Chordata; class Mammalia; order Diprotodontia; family Phalangeridae; genus Trichosurus; species Trichosurus vulpecula. The sequence goes on along the minus strand of NC_050577.1, from coordinate 185,811,893 downwards.
TCTCAGGGTCTGATTGGCACATGCCTCTCAGATGCAGTTTCCTGGTAGCTTCTGATTGTATTCCTGGGCTTTCTGGTTACCTAAGGGCACAAAAAAAGTCCACCACATGAAGTCTGGGCCTCTTTGACTTAGTGAAAGTCTGAAGATCATGCAAGTCACCACACCCTGCCCTGCTAACAATAAGAATACAGTGGCCCTTAGGTTTTATGTTATCTTCCCCCGTTCTTTTTGCTTGTATTCATTTCACCAGTGCTGAGCACAGACCTAGCACACAATAAGCACTTAATAAATCCTTCACATTTTGCCTTGCCTTATCCTGTTGAAGTTCATCCTATTCCAAGCATGAACACTGGATTATCCACACCATCATTTTCCTCTCTTCCTCACATACTGCTGAAAGCTAGTTAAGGGTTGCACAGCCATGATGAAATGGTACATTAAAAATTTATATTATCTAATGTCAGCTGGACCTTCATGGCTTCACAGAAACCTTTTTACTCTTTTCTGATTAACTCTATTGCACACATCAACAACTGTACCAAACCTTCTCTTCTCTGCACAAACCATTTTCCTTCCCCCAATTCCCAACAGCAAGAGACCTGTACTTTCCCATACTTAACTGAAAAAAATTGAGGTTCTCTATCATGAATTCCTTTAGCTCCCCAGTTCTAAACCTCAGATCTCCTTGGTGTTGTCCCCCACTCTGTCATCATTTTTTGGTCCTTCTTGCCAAGGCCATCTCTTCTACTTTTGCTGTTGATCCTCCCCATATCTGCTGCTTCTCCTCATCATCATCATCATCCTTCCCTTCCTTCTCTTTTTTCTTCCTTTTTTTCCTCCTCCTCCCTCTTCTTTTCCCCTTTGACCTCCTCCTTTGCCTTTTCCTTCCCTTTCTTTCTCCTTCTTCTCCTTCCTCTATTTCTCTGTCTCTGTTTGTCTGTCTCTGTCTGTGTATGTATGTGTTTTTCTCTTTCCCTCTCTTCCCTCTGTGTACCTTGATGAACTCAGCAGCTGTCATAGATTCAACTATTATCTGTCTACACACAGATGACTCCCAGATCTTCTTATCTTTCTCTTGAACTTCAGTTTTGTAACACTAACTTTCTGTTAGACATCTCTCAGATATGCCATTAACATCTGAAACTCAACAGGTCCAAAACAGAATTCTATCTCCTCCCAAAATCCACACACTTCTTGATTTCCCTACTTTTACAGAGGTCACCTTTTTGTCACTGAAGTCCACAATATTGGAGTCATCTTTAGCTCTTCTCTCTTCCTTACACTCTTTTCTTTTATAACTCTACAACCTTTATTGCATCTATTCCATCTCCTTTACCCACACAGCCAACATGCTAGTTCGGTCCCTCATCATCTCTCATTTGAACTCTTTCAGAGGCCTCCCAATTGATCTCTCTCCCTTCAGTTACTCCCCCTCTCCAGTCCAACCTCCATAAAGTTGTGAAATTGATATTCCTAAAGTGAGGTCCTGGCTATGTCAGTCCCTTCCTCAAAAGCTTCAGTGGTCCCCCAGTATTTCTAACATCAACTACAAACTCTGCTATTTTGCATTTAAGCTTTTCAGAAATCTGGATGCCACCTATTTTTCTGCTCTTACTTTCTCTTGCTTCCTGTCATACACTCTACATTACAGCCAAACTGGCAAACTTGCTACTTTCCATACATGCCATCCCAACTCTAGTCTCTGTGCCTTTGCATGGGCTGTCTTCCATGCTCGGGATAGTCTTTATTATCTCTGCTTCTTGATATCCTTAAATCCCTTCAAGAGTAAGCTCATATGCCACCTTCTCCTCAAGGCCTCTTCTTTTCTCATCCTCCTTGGTATGCTCTCTGAACCTCTCTCCAGATTACTGTGCACTACTCTGCCCAAAATTTGTATATGTTTATCTATGTACATGCTGCTTCTCTCCAACAGGATGTAAGCTTCCCTACATCTGTATCAACTGTGCTTTTGTTTTTATCTTTGCATCCCCAGCTCCTAGGAATGCCCCTGGCAGACATTAAATACTTCATAAATGGTTCATAAACTGAATCAAGTTGTCCAGAGAAGTGCCTTAATGATCCGTGCTTGATACTTGGTGTCATTTTACATTTTTTTGACAAAAACATAGGTGATAACTTATCAAATTTGCAGATGAAATAAAAAAGGAAGCATAGCTTACACTTTAGATGACAAAGACAGGAAGTAATATTGGGCCAATAAAATTAAATTTAATAGGGATAAATGTAAAATCATACTCTTAGAATCTGTCCCTTCTCTCTTCTTGCTCCTACCTCATCCATCTCACATGCACACAGAGGACAGTTAATGCAATCTGAAATGGGTGTCATTTGATTGGAAGAAAAGGAATTAAATTAAAGGCCTTAAAAATAGGATAACTAGAATATTCCCCTGCATTTCAACTTTTTTCTAGCTCCATGCCAACAAGTTTTATTTCTTTAATTATAACGTATTTGTAGTCCGTATACGTGTGTGCATGAGGCTGACATCTGAGCAGTGATGCAATGTAAATTGAAGGTGAGTAAGGGGGGCAGTGAGAATTTCTGTGCTTGGGTGCTAGGTAAGGCATATAAGAGGTAAAAATCCAAAGTTTGGAAATAGCATCTGTGAGTATCTGAGAAGAGAAAGCCCATCTATCTTTGTGTGTTTGACTAGGGATGACTGGACAATGCGGGACTGTCTTCCCAGAAATTAGTAAGCATGAGGACTGAATAGAATCTAGAAAGATGACTGAGGTTAGAGTGTACTTCCTTATTTTTGGTGAAGAAGTAGTGAACTATGGGTGTAGAAGTCTGCATATTTTGTTGCCTTGCTCTATATGTTGAGGTAATTAATGATTTCATCTCACTTTTTTGTTTTTATTTTTCCAAGGTTGGGGGGATAATTATATTAAGGGATGGCAAATGAGAGGTGATCAAAATTAATCAATTAAACTTTTTTTTTCTTTAGAAAAAGATACACACAAACACCCATGGGCATATGCAGAAGAATATGCCAAAAACATTTGGGGTAATGGACTAGAGAAACCTATATTTGGAAATACACAGTTAAGACTCTTAGCCTAATGATAAAAAGAGCAAAAAAAAAGATAGTAATGGTTAGAAGGCACAGATCTATATCAGTCTTATCTATAAAGTTGGTTTCATGTTTGAGATATTCAGTCTTCAAATAAATTACTCTATATAAAGAGCATGATTTGTAAATGTACGTACAAAACTTCACAGAAAAAAGACTTTTTTCTGATAAATGTCTCCTGAAAATGGGGGTGCCAAGAAGGGGGGAAATGGAATGCTAGGTACTTGTCATCATTTTCATTTGACATTTGATTTGGTTAATCCTCCTCACTTGACTATGTTAATCCCACTCACTTTTCTTTTAACAGAATCTATGTGTTAAGCTGAAATTAGATATAAATTATTAATGAGATTTTTTCTGGGAAATGACAGTATAACAAAAATGAGTTGACACTTTTCAAATAGGTATTGGAGATGCTTTTGAGCCCTTGACACACAACTACATGAATTCTCAGAATGCCCTAGAGTTTTTGACATAAGGTTCTGACAGCAATAGACTTGATCTTTGACATCCAACTTAAATTGACTCCACAATTCCTAATTCTGTGGGATACCAAATATTTCTGTAGACTATATTATTACAGTAGAGAAACAAAAGTGACTATTACAAAATCCCACATATACATAACATTTCAAAAATACTTGAGGGCTCAGCAATTGTGTAAAAAAAAAGTCAAAAGGCACAAAAATAGGTGAAAAAAATTTTAAAAGCAGAAAGACACTAGAGATCATCTAGTCCAATCCCCTCATTTTATGAAACAGACAAATGAAGCCCAGGAAGATTAAATAATTGGCTAAAGTTAAAAAAGGTGGTTATTAACAGATTGGGTTCAAAACCAGGCTCAGGAAGTACTCATGCAGGACATCCCCTTAACCTGAATATCAAACATCTGAAGATACAGGAATCTATATAAGGAAACTCTGCTTGCTCATGATCTTTTCTTATCCCCAACCTTCTTAAGGCAGCTTTCTCATAGAAAAGCCTATAGATCTAGAGCCATCATCAGTTCCAGTTACAACTACCTATTTTATCTTTGAAGGGCTTTCATTTCATTCCTTTTCTTGCAATCAATTAAAACCTTTTCTGAAATATATTGGTCCTCTTCTCTGTTTCTGTGGAATGGATGAGGTAGGAAGGGCTAGAATTTCCTAGTCCCTCTGAGTTCACTCCTTTGTCACTCTGAGTTTGAAACCTCTGCACTGGGTCCCCAAGACTGGGACTGCTGCCAGATACATGACTTACAGGAACGAACTTTCCGTTCATTCATTCATTCACTCATTCTACTTCTTAGAAAGTATGTGATGCTTTATAAGAGGTATTAGCTACTATTTGGCACCATAAAGAAGGTCCCTGAGGGCCTTCTCAAAATGGAACATCTACTGTTATGCTTTCCCCATTGTCCTGTTGGTGAGTCCCTCCTATAACCTACATACTACGGAGAGGCTCTAGCTAGCCTTCATTTCTTGCCCAGGCCTTTTCCTGGCTTCTGGATTTTGAAACAACTATTGCCTCATCTTGAAACTTTGTCAGCACCTGAGGCCTCCTTGCCATGGAACATCCAATCATCCATGCAGCCTTCTCAATGTGGAACATCATGCTGAAAGGCTTGCCCCCTTCTCTCTTATGCTGGGCAAGTCACTTAACTGTTCGGTACTCTGGGTAACCCTCCAAAACTATAATCTACAGAAAGGGTTCTGATCTGCTTGGGTTGAGGGAGGTTCCTCACCTGGGAGCTCCCTATCCCAATGAAATTACAAGTCCTATCCTTATCTACCTACCAGGAGTTCCAAGTTTAGTTAAGGAAACAAGGCTTCAATTTATAAAGCAATTAACAGTGCATGGAAATATATGACTATGTGTCAAATAACAAGAATCCTTATAGGACTCACTCCAGGACTCTCCAATGTGTCCTACCATTTGAAAAGTAAAGTTGAGCTAAGGCCTACCAGTCAAGAAATCTCAAGTGTAACAGGTTTTGCCACTTACATTCAGTGATCTCTAGGATAATTCATTTTTCTTCTATCAAGTTCCATCCCACTGCATTTTAGAAAAATAGCAAATAACATCTTATTATCTTATAATAACATGCATATTCTCAAAACACTTGAATATGTACATTTAAAAAGGTGATTTAGGCTTCTTAAATCTCTCAATGTTGAAAATCCTTTACCTTTCTAACCATGGAAAGAGAAAAGAAAGTCTTCCTAAAGAAAGCCAGAAATAACATAATTCTACTTGTAGAGAAAAGAAAAAAAATCTTGCAAAATTTTGCACAAAATTATATAATTGGGTTTATGTTTAATTAAATTTTCATTAGTGAGCTGATATGAAAGCACAGCTTATTTAAAGCATTTATTATTTCTTCTTAACTTACTAATGAATTAATACCTCAAGTGCATTAGTATTAAAAAGTCATTTCTAATGACTATATGATCATAAAGTAATATTGTAAAACTAAGTTGCTCCACATATTTGGCGATGTTATTTTTTTCCATGTAGAACTTATGATTGAAAATTTGTTCTGAAGTAACTCCTGGAAAACTATCTACTGTTTCTATTAATATATTCTTTTCCAAAATCTTAGTAATTCTTTTCGCAAATCCAGTTGTTTTGCTAATTAAGATTCTATTTGAAGTATACATTTATTTAAGCACATTATAGTTATCTTCAGTATTTTTCCCTCAAAAGGTCAGTTTGAAGTCATGTCAACATGTCTTTTCTAATCCACATACTTTTTATACAATATTCTGTTATGTCATCTTCCAGAATTTTATTCCTTTTTCAAGCCTATTTGAAGCAAATATTAAGAAAGCCAAAACCACTGGCAGAACTTTTATGAGGCAAAGGTGAAGGACGTAGTACATTCCAAGCATATGGAAAACACTGGTGAACCCCTCCTCTTCTTGAATATTATCTTCTCCTGATATTTCTTCTTCTCTAGATTTTCATAACACTACTCTCTTTTGGTTTACCCCTTACATATCTGACCACTCCATCTATCTCCTTTGAGGGATCATCTTTTTCCTCTCCTTTAACCTCTCCTTTCTCTCTAATTTTCCTTCTTTCCCACTCTGTCTCCTAACCTCCAGTCATGCATAAGAAACTGCTTATTGGAAATTTTAAACTGCATGTCCCATAAAGCATCTCAATCTTATCATGTTCAAAATAGAACTCATGACCTTCCCACCAAACCCACCATGGTTCCACACTTTACTATTTCTGCAGAGGGCACCACCTCCTTTCTAGTTACTTAGGTTCACAGTCTCAGTGTCCTTGATTCCTCACTTTCCTTCACCTCATACATCCAATTAGCTGCCAAATTATATCATTGCTACCTCCACAACATCCATTTCCTTGTCACTACTCACATGACCACTGCCCTACTATAGTTCAGGCTCTCATTGCCTCTTAACCGAAGTATTGCATTCCTTCTAATAGCTTTCTCTGCCTCAAGTCTCTCCCCACTCCAATATCTCCTCCATATAGCTGCCAAAGTAAATTTTCCAAAGTGCAGGTCTGATCATGAAACTTCCCTATTCAATAAACTCCAATGGTTCCCTATCGCCTCTAGAACCAAATATAAACTCCTCTATTTGACTTTTAAAGCTCTTTACAACCTGGCCCCATCCTACCACTTCCTCACCACCATATTCATTGTAAACGCGTGATTTTTTTTAAAATCTCATCTGAAGACATTTCAGTTTTTTTAATATAAAGAAACTGCCAAGAGTTTTACCTTTTAGAACAAAAGGTCTCAATCAACTAATTAATTTTACCCTGAAAAAGTTAGATTATATCATAGAATTTTATATATGTATTATATATATATACACATACATATATACGTATATTTACTACTCATTTAGTAGTCATAACTGACATATACAAGTAATAGATCTATACATTTTCAATACATCCCATGTAGTTTTAGCATACTTAAATATAAGTATTCAATAAATATCTGCCGCTTAACTAACTTTAATACACTCAAAAAGAAGAATTATCCTCAGTGATAAAATGTATGTCCTCTATAAGAAATCCCACAGGAAAAGAAAATTGATCGTCCTTTCTATTTTACCACCAGACATTATACCTTGGGGGAAAAAAAATGTCAGACTAGAAGTCAAGAGAGCTGAACTCTAGTCTGAGCGCTGCCACAACTTGCTATGTGTTCAATCTTTTATTCTCTGGGTCTGTTTCCTCATCTTTAAAATTATTTAGATGAACAATAAGATCTCCTGGTTTGAATATCATATGATTCTCTTATTTGGTATAATCATTTGACCACAGCTGGAAATAAACTTATATCATCCCAAGTACAATGGCTTCTTGGTGGCATTTATTAGAATTGTAGGCATAGAATCTCAGCAGGACATAATCACTTTCCAGAAGGAGTATTTCTCACGAATTTAACCAATATCAGTGGTAACATCTTACTCCACAAGTTGTAAGCTTCCTTAGACCAGCAGCTGTTGTATATATATTCTTATACTCTCCTCACATTATCTAGCATAGTGCTGCAAACATAATAGGCACTCATATTGAATTCAATTTATTGATTTAAATAATTGTTATTCAGTTGACCAAATCATCCCACCAGTCTAAAACATCAACTTCGAGTTCTAATATTCCCAGACAATAGAGCCCTGACTCAAAAATCATCAGATTTTTTTTCTTTGTGGCTAGCTAAACTATAAGAAAGAACAAAATATCTTCATTTTAGAAAATTTTTTTTCATTTTTATTCCTGTTTTCTAGGACTTATAACTATATATGAAGTCAAATATTAAATTCCTTTTTAGAGACTCATGTTCCTTGTTCTCTAATACAAGAATAAAAAAAAGATGAATTCACTATTGTACTGTGTTCTATCAGAGATCTTGACAGCCTCCTCCACATTTTCTCTATAGAAATTAGTCAGGTATGTATAATAATAATTCTTTAACAAAATATCTGTGACTTTATCTGTGTGGATACTCATTCCACAAAAGCATGTTGTACACTCCCCTTGCCCCCTTACTAGAGAGGTTCATTTGTGAATTCCTGCAGTCAAAATAACTTATCACCTGGGGGCCAACTCTCTGATGATGAGCTTTGCCCAATTTACTCAGACTCAAACGTTCAATTTATTCAGACAATGCCTTAGAGACCCTAAAGTCACCAGCACACTAAGATGAGTCATCAAAGGAAGACGTTTGCAGGGAATAATAACAATAGCAATTATGACAATCTTATATGTGTATAGACTTTTACCATTACTTTAAGAGAAAAATGAATAGAGAGTTTACATGACTTGTCACAAAGATATGAAATGTGAATAGAATAGAACTAGAAAGGAAAAAAAAAACAGATAATAATCAACATTAAATAGTGTAATCCAGGCACTTACTGGTCCACTAAGAACCATGAATCTAAAGTGGTAGCGTTTACTACTTTTTATCTAGTGAAATAATAATAATAACAGCCAATATGTCTATTGCCCTTTCAGGTTTACAAAGTGCATTGCATGAGTTATCTCATTAGATCCTCACAAATCATTGTTTGGTAGGTGTTATTACTATCCCACATTTTACAGATAAGGAAACTGAAGAAGAGGTTAAATGCCTTCCCCAGAGTCATATATCTAGTCAGTTTCTGTGGCAGAATTTGAACTCAGGTCTTCCAAATTCCAAATCTAACACCTTATCCACTGTGTCACCAAGCTGCCTAAATAGCTCCGGTGTGCAGAGGAGGGCTCTAGCTCTACATTTTTCTGGACGTGCAATGGAGCTGGGTGTCTCTGTTCTTGGGATTATACATATGCAAAGAGAGGCATTGCCAATCCACAGGTAGAGCCTATATCTGAATGTGTATCAAAAAGAAAAGGGGGGAAAAGTTTAGAAGGTAACAATGGACCATGAGGGACCTGGCTTTTAGTGTTGCGGTTCTTCCCCTTCCTCCCTCTCACAATAGTCCTGCATTTACTTAAACATAGGGCTGTTGTGAATAAAGTTCTCAATCAGTTTGGATTCAGAAGACCTGGACTGGAATCCCGTGTCTCTGCTACTTAATATGGGAGTGATCTCTCTGGGCCTCAATCCTCTTATCTGTAAAATGAAGGGATTGGACTAAACATTCTTTAAGGGCCTTCCTTACTCTTTCATTCTGTGATTCTATGTCCCTTCTTAAGTTCTTTCTTCCCTGACCTCACGAAGAGGATGAGTAGTATAAGGGAATGACTCTCTCAGTAAAATTAAGGTTTGCTGCCCCTGGACCCTAGAGGAGGCATGCATCAATTTGGATGACCAACAGGTCTTCTGCTCTTTGAAATGCCACCCCTAGAAACAGAAGGGGTATGCTGTCTGTTTTGCTGATAGATTTTGAAGATGTTGATAGGGGTGGATATACTTCCAAATCAGGATTTTAATGAAATTGTCCCTTTCTGTTGGTGATGGAGTCACTTCTGAAGAAGACGCTCTGTAATAGTAGGTAGTTAATAAATTCTACTAAAAGTAATTAGCACAAGTCCCTTCAGAACACACGCAAAACAATGTCTTTGGGCCTTGTGTGCATGTTCTACATAGGAAAACATACTAATATAACATGTCTGCATCAAAATCTCTGAAAATGAATTCAAATCTCCATTTTAAAGCCCATAAGACAGTATCTTCATGGAAACATGGTTGCCACTGGGCTTTCAAGGGTTTTCCCAGTCATCTCAGACATCACATATGTCAGAGCATATAATGACTCTCCTCCTGTCTCCCTCTGTGCCACTGAGGCAGCATCAGAGTCAGGTTAGTGAAATAAGAGCCTTGGACCAAGAAAGGCTGGGCATAACTCAAGGTCTAGAACCAGGAATTCACATTTTAAAGTTCCTGAGGTTACCAGGGCTCATGAGGGAGAAAGTATAAAGAGCAAGTACATCACTGTAGGAAGGATATTGAGTTACTCTCCTCCTCCAGAAGCTTCAGAGCCTCCCTATTGCCTCTAGGACAATAGAAAAACTGCAGAGAGGTCAAATAGGATTCAGAATGAAGTAAAGCTATTGTATGTAGTAATGAAGTAACTTATGTGAGAACATGTCAGTTGACTGGTCAGAAGCCAGATTACAATGCCTTGGAAAGTGAGTAAGAGATGAGGAAATGGAGGCCATACAGATGAATCTTTTAGTTTGCTTACAAAAAAGAACTAAGATAGAAGATGATAGCTTCCTATCTTAATTCTTCTCAATCACTAGGTGCTATTTTGGCCACGGTTGCTGGGTCATAACGAGGCATGAAGAATGGAAGGGAATATCTGACATCCTTCTCTGTCTACCTGTATGTCACTTTCACAATCACCATCCCTGCTGTTGGCCCAGTAACCCATCTCTCCCTCTCCAAAGTGATGTCAATTGAGATCTGGCCCCCAGGCAGGGAGGGGCAAATAGATAACCCTATGTTATGAGATTGTAGAAGTGGTAAGAGAAAGAGCATATACTGCCAATGGGATCCAGGCTTAGCAAATGCCTCACCCTTTCTGTGTGAAAGAGAAGATGGCACTGTTAGGCCAAGTTGGAGTCCTTTCAGTGTCCCTAACTGGCTTGATCCTGGGAAGATTTGACTACAGAAAGAAAAGACCATGCCTGAGAGTGCTTATGGCAGCTACTCACAATTCTGATTGGATGCTTCCTTCAATGGTGTATTAGTAAATGTTTAACAACTGGCTCTCCAAAAAAAAAAAAATGTATGCACTTTTAAGTTTAATCTGTTTTATCATTTCCTCCATCATCATCTTGTATCTAGACAATAACACAATAATAAATCAAGCCCTGAATTATGGCATTTCCCAATTTTGGAGATGTAATGCTCATAGTGAAAATTTGACAATTGGCTCTTGAAAGCCAGTTTGATTGGCCATCAGGACACCCACCCCTGGACTTCCTTCTATCTTTCCCCCTCCCATTACAGTCAGGAACCACCACATTTCCAATGGTCCTACATCACTAGTTACCTCTAGCTCTCTCATCTACCAGTGAAAGAGATCCTGTCCAAAGGAGTCCATTAGTTAGAGGTATATCAGACACACACACACACACACACATTACATTCAGAAGCCCAACTCATTTTCAGGTTCTAAGACAACATGGAAAGTAACTGAGAAAAAAATCTTCATAATAAATTTATCTGATAAAAGTAAAATATCTAAGATATATAAGGAGCTGATACACATATAAAAGAACAAGTGCTATTATCCCCAATAGATTAATGGACAAAGGAATAAACAGGCAATTTTTAGGAGAAATACAACACTTGGACAAGCATATAAAAATGATTCATATCACTAATAGGAGAAATTAAAATAAATAAATTCTGAGGTTTCCACCCACAAGACAAAGATAAAAATAGAAGAAAACAGAAATTATAGGAAGGCCTGTGTTAGGATAGCACACTAATGTACTGTCAGGGGAGCTTTGAATTGATCTAACTATTCTAGAAAACAGTCTACAACTATGCCCAAAAAGGAAACAAATTCTCCATGCCTCTGACCCAGTAATACCACTGCTCGGTTCATAATACTAAGAACTAAAGACACTGCTAGGCACAAAGTGTGTACTGAATAAATGCTTCATCTAATTATCTAGTTATCTGTCTCTATGCCAAAATGGTCAAAGCCAGAGAGACAGGACCCACATGTACTATTAATATTCATGACAGCACTTTTTGTTGTAGCAAAGAACCATAAACAAAGTGAGTGCCCCTCTTCTGAAGAGTAGCTGAACAAATCATGGTATATGGATGCATAGACTATCACTGCACCATAAGAAGGAGCAACACACATATATTCAGAAAAACCTGGAAAAACTTTTATGGAGTGGCTTAAGATCAAGTGAGCAGACTTAGGAGAACAATTTATACAATGAGTACAATAATACAAAAGAAACAACTTTGCAAGACTTAACATCTCTGAAATACAATGACCAATCATGAGTACAGAAGACTGATAATCAACCATGTCTCCTGCCTGTTGGCAGAGAAGTAATGAGCAAAAGGTGAGGAATAAAACTTTTTCAAATATGGCTAATGTGTACCTTTTTCTACTATATTCATTTGTTACAAGAGAAGGTATACTTTATTTGGGGGTAATCGAGAGATATGTAGGAATAAGTGTGGGTAAGGATTATGATTAAAAGAAGAAAAAGGAAAAAGCATCAATAAAACTTTTTTTAATTACACAGAAGCAAGCAGAAAGAAGTTCAGACAGGGACACAGACAAGTGCTAAATTTAATACACACTTTTAAAAATCAAGCTGTACATAAGAGAGATTCAGTTTCATATACCATTCTTTTTTCTGTTCTTTATATATCAAAATATTCACATTTCTTGACAGTTTATTAAAAAAGAAAAATTTTTAAACTGAAAGAAAATACCAAAAAATTATTTGTCATGAACATATAGGAATATGATATATGAATATAATAAAGTATATTCAAATCAGACTGCAAAAAAATAAAAACTTCAGCCACTTGCTATTGCCATCTTGACACTTCCCCTTTCAGCCTCAGCTCTGGTAAAAGGTGCCCAGAGTCAAGGAGCCTGAGGAGCCTAAGGGAAGACATGAGGTCTGACTCCCACTTCCCCAGACCTAATGAAGTGACAGAGTCCAGAATATTGGGAGTGCTATATATCACATGTGATGTGAATCAGAGTATCCCACCTATACCAGTGCCCCCATTTTTGGCACTCTCTAAATCATTTGTACCTGGAACAAAGCTGCACTTGCTCTGCCCTGTTTATGAATCGGATTATTTTTATTTTACGTGCGGGTGTGTGTGTGTGTGTGTGTGTAAAATCCATTTCCCATCCAGGATCAGGATAGCAGTGTATTTACAATCACAGAACCATAGAATGTAAGAGTTGGGAGAGATCTCAGCAGTCTTCTAGACTTACCTAAATATGAAAGGAATCCTCACTGTCAATGAACCAATAAACATTTATTAAGCACCCACTATGTGCCAGACACTGTGCTAAATGCTAGGGGGAAAAAAATAAACGCTGCCCTCAAGGAGCTTACAATCTAATGAAGGATAACCACACACAAAAGGAAGCTGAAAAGCAGAGAAAGGGAGGGAAAGTTGATGGAAGAATCAGAGAAAATCCCACAGTAGTGCAACCAGATAAGAAATACAATGGTCTCAGCTGAGATCCTTCCTCGAATGGAAGTTTTGGAGTTCATGGCTCTATACTCCATTCAGAGGGACAGAGGGTGATGATGAGGAGGATCACCAAGGCTGAGGGATCCCGCAGGGGATAACATCACCAAGAGATCATCCAGCCTCAGCTTGAGAATTCACCATGTCTCCAGCTAGTCCATTTCACCTTGTGATAGCTTTAATTGTTAGGGAATTTTTTCCCAAATCAAGGCTAAAATTGGTCTCTTGGCAATTTCTTACCTACTGCTTCTGGTCCTGACCTCTGGAGCAGTCTAATCCATCCCTCACTTTATAAGCCTTCAAATACTTGAACACAACTGTTGCCTTTCATCAATCTTCTATTAACTACTTTAAACATCCCCAATTCCTTCAGTGTCAGAGGACATGTATTTGAATTCTGCAATATATTGGGAGCAGCTAGGTGCCACAGTGGTTAGAGCATGGGTCTGAGGTCAGGAAGACCAGAGTTTAAATCCAGCCTCAGACACTTACTAACTCTGTGACCCTGGGCAAGCCACTTAACCTCTGTCTATCTCAGTTTCCTCATCTGTAAAATAGGGATAATAAAAGTGCCCACCTCCCAGGGCTGTTGTGAGGATCAAATGAGATAATTATTGTAAAGCAGCTAGCACAGTGCTTGGTACATGGTAGGCACAGTATAAATGTTGTTGTTGCTAATGTAATTATTATTATTATTATTATTCTGTGACCTTGGAGAAATGCCACACCTTCTCTGGATTTCAGTTCCCTCATTTGTAATATGAGAGGTTTGAACTAGATGACCTTTAGGATCCCATTTAGCTCTAAATCCATGATCCTATGATACTGACTCAATACGCATTCTATATATCTCACAAGTGAGACTATTCAATTCATCTACTGACTATCACTTAAGCTAGAGTCAAGAGAAAATAAAAAAAGAAAATTCAAGTGTTTCACCACTTCAATCCACCTTCCATTCAGCCACTAGGGTGATTTTTCTAAAGCATAGGTCCAACGAAATCATCCCCCTACTCAATAAACTCAGATGGCTCCGTATTGCCTCCACGAACAAACAAAAATCTTCTGCTTTATAACCTAGCCCCCTTCTTGGTCTTCTTTTACTTTCCTCCCAGCCAGGCACTCTTCAATCCAATTGCACTGGTCTCCTTGTTGTCCTTCAAAAAAAGACACTCCATCTCCACAACTCTGGGTATTTTATCTCTTGTTACCCCCATGCCTGGAATGCTCTCTCTCACCTCTGCCTACTGGCTTTAAGTCCCAACTAAAGTCCTATCCTCTATAGGAAACCTTTCTTAACCACTCTTAATTCTAGTGCCTTTCCTCTGTTAATTATTTCCTATTTGTCCCATATATAACATATGTATGTGTGTGTGTATATTTCTTGTCTCCCTCATTAGACTGTGAGCTCCTTGAGGACAGAGACTGACTTTTGCTTCTTTTTGTATCCTAAGTGCTTAGCACAGTGCCTTCACACAGTAGGCATTTAATAAATGTTTATTGATGATATGATTATAATAAATCTTCCTATGCTGTCAAGACAATAGGGTCCTTAACCAAAGTCATATATTAGATACTACTCCAATACTCTAATATTCCAATTGATTTCCATTCTCATCTATATGGTAATCCCTCCAAAATGCAGATCTCATTCCTGCCCATCCTGTATATCCCATCAGAGGCTACATTATCACTTAACTTGCTTCTGTGCGATTCATTTAGGAAGCTAGCAAAACATATGAGTGAAGTCAACAAGCATGTGTTAAGCACTTACTATGTGCCAGGCACTGAGCTGAGAACTGGAAACACAAATACAAGCAAAAAGACAGTCCGTGCCCTCAAGGATCTTACCTTCTAATGGGATACACATAAAAGGAAATGGAAGGAGGGGCCATCTAAATGTTACATTGTAATAATAGAGACATGTAGACAAAAATTCAAAATATATTGAAACAATCTGTCTCATTTTTTATTGACTTGGTATAATATTTTTTGTGCAACTGTAAATGGGCATTTCCTAACTACATAATAATAAACCACTATAAAGGACTCATTTTGGAAAAGAAATTTCATATATTATTCCAATAGAAAACTCATCTGAGAAAACCAGTACACTGACACCTAAAACAATAAGACTGCCTTAAGCTTCGGTTCTCATACAAAATACATTAAAGATTTTTTCTATGCTTGTTTTACTATTGAAAAAAAAACCTCATAATGAACAAAGATCCAGTATATATAATTATATATAATGCCTGAATGGAGGTGTCACCAATGTACAGGGCTTGGTAGTGGCTCATATGGGCAGCATAGATTTGAGGGGCTGGAGCCCTACATGTACCACTAATAACAAATCACCTTTTCCTATATATTTGACTCCCTTTACTCTACTTTCTCTACTATTTCTAGGTCTATATTTAGATCTATGTAATTAATATCTCTCTTTTTATTGAAATTTATTCTTCTTTAGAGGTACTATTTCATTGTGTTTCCACTGGATTGGTGACTTTGGAATGGAATCTTTGTCTGCTCTTCCTCTCCTGTGCCTTAGTCTTGCTGAAGCCATTACAAGAATCCACACCTTTTCACAAATCTCTATCATGTCCATAATAGTTATATGAACAAGGATTTGTGGCCACTATATGTCTTTTTCAACAAAGAGGGAATAAAATAACTTCAATGAAAAGTCAATAAACAATTAGGGGAAAGAAGAGAATAGTTCAGTCAGATAAGAAGCCAGTGACTTGTACTGCTGACTCCAGGAGCAGAATTAGCCTCTTCTCCTAAACTCAGCCTTCTCACAAATGAAGAGAAAATTATCAACCAGCTTAATGGGAAAATGAGCTTTAAGCCAATCCCTCTTTGACAGGCAAGTAGAAAAATGGATGGTTCCTTCATCTACCCTGTGGGCTTACCAAGACATGCATTGGTTTTTTGAAGAGGAAAATAGTGGTCATCGCTCCTGAGCAGCTGATCTGCATAGCATGATCATTGGTTTTCAAAGAAAGGAAGAAGTGAGCCAGCTCCAAAAGGTTGGGTGCCCTGCTTAACTCTGCCTCCCTTCATCTTCACTGTAGCAGGTTACAGGAATGATGATTAATCATCTGGCTTTTAGTCTCTCTCCCCTAGAGGCCCTTCCCAGAACAAAACACTAGAAAACTAAATTCAAATGTCACAACTGGTGAACTCTAGAGCACTGTGTCTTGAATATCTCATCTCCATAGAAGCATTTGAAAGAGAAGTGTTATTTATACATGTATATGTAGTAAAGTAAATTAGATTAATCACACTTACTTTGTAGATCATTCCTTAGCCTGCCATTTGATTCATTCCCACACTTAATTTTATCATATCAAGTTCTAGCGATACCAAAGGATATATTTGGATATTTAATTATTAACTAATAAAATTGCAACCTCTTTTTCATCAATCAGTTGGCTCAAACCCTAAACCCAGTTCATTAAATGTTATTTATTAAGACAAATGGAAAAGCCCTCCTCAGTAGTAGTGGTTAGGTATGATTTAAGAAATAAAATCAATACTAAAAACAGACAACAATATTTAAAATATTTTGGCTATGAGGAAAACTATTCCAGCAGCAGGTAATATCATTTGAGGAAACAATTTTGCCATTCACTTTGCTCCTGATATGGATTTAAGCATCTCAAGAAACCTTCATGGTTCTCCTCAAGGTAAGAGTTAAATTCAATCTCTGAAGAATTGTTTGTTCATTTTCTTTGTTCTGTCTTCAGCCATCTCACAAAACACTATATCCAAAATGAACTATAAATTGCCAGGTCCTCACAAAAGAAGTAATAGAATTCTCTTTATATCTTTTCTTCATAAAATAAGTTAATGCACTTCTAACAAGAAAGGCACTTTCCTTATCTTTTTTCTCTGTCTTTTCTGCAGATCCCTCATAGATCAAAAATAAAACACAAGGGGAGTCAAGAAAGCAAATTAGAGACAACCAAGCTGAACTCTCTATGAATTCCCCTCCAAACAACTTTAAAATAATGCCTCAAATCAAATTTTGAGCATCAGAGCCAACAAAAGGTGAGGATGAGACATTTTTTCATCCTAACAAAACTCAGCAGAAAAAGTCTATGACACCAGGGTGGAGGCTTTCCAGAGCCCATACACATGGCAGTAGCAATAGCAGCCATTGCAGCAGCAACTTCAGGAGCTCTCAGCCCAGAGATAGAACCATGGTCAGAAGGAAATTATAGGGGACCTTTTACTGGCATTTGGTACAACTGGCATTAATTGGAAACTCTACTGCCCATACATAGTTCTGGGTTGCAGTTACAGGGTAGAGAAGAGTGGGGCAATCGGTCATCAGGACACAGGGTCTTTGGTCTCAGTTCCAAGGCAAAAAAGAGTGCTAGCAGCTGCAAGGGACAAGGAGCCCTTCATGAGTAAAGACCAGAGTGCAGACCAGGAGAGCAGCAACCCACACTTCTAACTGCATCATACCACCTTGGAAGAACCAAAAACTTGTAGACTCCCAGAACTAGCTCTGAAAACAACAACACAAAAAAACTGGAAGGTTGGGACAGTGCCTCCCCACCCCAAGTTAAGCAGAGCCCAACTTTAACATAAAGTTCAAAGTAAAAAAAAAAAGGCTGGAAGAATGAGCAAACAACCCAAAAAAGAACTTGACCATAAACTGTGGGGGCAGGGAAGGCCAAGATATAAACTCAGAAGAAAACAATGTGAAAACAGCTACAAACAACACCTCAAAAGTAAAAGGCCAATTATACCCAAGCCCATCAAAAATTCTGGGAAGGGTTAAATAAAGAGATAAGAGTGGTAGAGGAAAAAATGAGAAAAGAAATGAGAATGATGTGTGAAAATTATGAAAACAGAATTAATGGCTTGGTAAAAGAGACAAAAAAAAATACACCTTAAAAAACAGAATTGGCCTACTGGTTAAAAGAGGCACAAAAATTCACTGAACAAATGAACTCCTTAAAAAATAGGATTGCCCAAATGCAAAAAAAAAGAGGTACAAAAGCTCACTGAAGAAAATAATTTTCAAAAAATTTAAATTGTGCAAGTGGAAGTTAATGACTCTACGAGACATCAAGAAATAATAAAGCAAAGTCAAAAGAATGAAAAAAAATAGAAGAAAATGTGAAATATTTCATTGGAAATACAACTGACCTGGAAAATAAATTGCAGAGAGATAATTTAAGAATTATTGGACTACCTGAAACTGTAATCAAAGAAAGAGCCTAGACACCTTATTTCAAGAAATTATCAAGGAAAATCGACCCAATATCTTAGATTCAGAGGGTAAAATGCAAATAGAAAGACTCCACTAATCACCTCCTAAAAGAGATCCCAAAATGAAAATTCCCAGGAATATTAGAGCCAAATTCCAGAACTCCCAGCTCAAGGAGAAAATACTTCAATCAGCCAGAAAGAAACCATTCAAATATAATGGAGCCATACTCAAGACCAGGCAAGATATAACAGCTTCCATATTAAAGGAGCAGGGGACTTGCAATATGACATTCTGGAAGGCAAAGGAGCTAGGATTACAACCAAAACTGACCTATCCAGTAAAACTGAAAATAATCCTTCAGGGTTAAATATGGATATTTAATGAAACAGAAGGTTTTCAAGCATTCCTGATGAAAAGAGCAGAGCTGAATAGAAAATCTGACATTTAAACACAAACCTCAAAAAAGCGTAAAAAGTTAAATATGAAAAAGCAATCATAAGAGTCTCGATAAAGTTAAACCATTTACATTCCTATATGGAGAGAGGATACACATAACAAAAACAAGAAGAAATATATAGGAATACAAGCTATTCCCCAATTGAGAAATGGTCAAAGGATATGAACAGGCAGTTTTCAGAGGAAGAAATTAAAGCTATCTATAGGCATATGAAAAAATGCTCTGGATCACTACTGATTAGAGAAATGCAAATCAAAACAACTCTCAGATACCACATCTCTCCTGTCAGATTGGCTAAAATAACAAAACAGGAGGATGACAAATGCTGGAGAGGGTGTGGGAAAATTGGAACATTGTTACATTGCTGGTGGAGTTGTGAGATGATCCAGCCATTTTGGAGAGCAATTTGGAACTATGCCCAAAGGGCTATAAAAATGTTCATACCCTTTGACCCAGCAATACCACTTCTAGGGTTGTATCCCAAAGAAATCACACAAGCAGGAAAAGGACCCATATGTACAAGGATATTTATAGCGGCTCTTTTTGTGGTAGCCAAGAAATGGAAATCAAAGGGATGCCCATCAATTGGGGAATGGCTGAACAAGCTGTGGTATACGAAGGTAATGGAATACTATTGTGCCATAAGAAATGGGGATGATACGGACTTCGTAACAATCTGGAAAAACCTACATGATATAATGCTGGTTTCAGAAAAACATGGCAACTGATGCAAAGTGAAGTGAAAAAAACCAGGAAATCATTGTGCATAATAATAGC